>NW_027466463.1:18500000-18680000 GCF_050575085.1 Anarhichas minor
GCGCTATTCTTACTCTAAATACAGCTTTGAGTGTTTCCATTTTCCGCTACTTTGTACTTCAAAATCCACATTTCAGAACAAAATACTGGAGTACATTTATAAACCAGCTAGTTACTTAGCAGATGAAGATCAACGAATGAAATTACAGCAGGGCTTAACTTCACTATTTTTGTATGAATATATATATATTTTTACCTGACTCCCAACGAGCTCTGTGCGTTTTTAGAGAAGATGATGGAGACTCGCTTCAGCTGGCAGACGTACCGACCGACACCGTTCTGCAGAACGCTGTTCAGGAAGCGACTCGCTGTCCCTCTGGATGTCATCGTGTGAAAATTAATTAATATATATATTATATATATACTATATTTTACTTAAAGTACTCTAAAACAACCGCTGAGCACACATTAACGTTAGCTAGCAACAACATGCACAGAGGACGACTTGACGGGCATGTATGTGCTTTGGTCCGTCGATGAAATGTTCCGGAGTGCAACACATCCCTGACACGACCGTTGAAGAAAATTAAAATTAAACTTCTTCGGTTAACAAATGAAAATGTTTAATTCTAATGTATTAAGATAAACATTTCACACGTGCATATTTAAAAGTTTTGACTTGTAAAATTAAAATTATAGCAAAAACATATATACGCAGTTCAGCCTATGTTTCACACGGACTTGTTTTGATAACGCACCGAAAAGCCGGGGTTATAGGAGCATGGAGGAAAATGAGGGCAGACATCAGAGCCAGTAAGGTAGATTTTGTGCGTTTGTTCCTTAATTAAACGTAATGCATTTCTAGATAAGGCTTTCGTGCACATGCAGGCTAATTTTCTTGTACAATCAATGTCCGTTTGATAAAAAAAATAAACAAGATAACGGTTTTCTGCCTCTCTGTCTTTGACTAACACTAGCATAGGTCATCCATGAATGAACTCTGTAGCTTTGCTGTGTGTTACTTGATGTTTCTTTCCTCTTCTCGTGTCTGTCGCAGGTTCAATGAACTCACCAGATAACTAATGTGGAGGAGCTCGCTGCTGAGGGGCACCACCTGTCTCTTGCAGGTGGCAGCCCCGAGGTTTCTCCACCAAAGACACATCCCATCCCTCTGTGTGAGACCTCTCACTCAGGGGCTCCTGCACAGGCCTCCCTGTGGTTTGGAGCTGCGGGGTACAGGCTACTTCCTGGCACACGGTGGGACCAGGGCTTTTAAGAAAGATGCAAAGTCTACTGTGGAGTTCCCTGTGAGCCCCGTCACAGTCACAGACATCAAACAGTACCTGCGCTCCAAAGACATTCCCTTCCACGATGGCTACAGCTGCCTCCACACTCCGAGCATCTTCGTGGAAGTGTCCGCCAGGAGGGACAGCTGCTCCCTGTTCGTCGACAAAACCACCGGACAGTTTCTGTGCAAGGACACGCTGGTGGAAGGGAGCTGGGAGGATCTCCAGGACTGCCTGGAGGTGATGCAGAAGGAGGAGCAGGACTTCCTCAGCCCCCGTGTGCTGCTGGGATACCCGGAGAGTTTGGAGGAGCAGGATGAGATGGAGAGGGAGCTGAGGGAGGTGCAGAGGATCTGGTCCAGCTCCGTGCCCTTCTCTGACCTTCCCGAGGACGAGACTCTGCTGGTTAAGACCATGTTCCAGGTAACGTTGAGTAAATGCATGGGTGTTTGTTATTCTAACATATTATGTTTTTATTTGTATACGTCAGAATAATCAAAGGAACAACAGAGAACATCACAATCATTGAAAACAGGGAAAGTAAATCTATCTAAAGGTCTACATTGTAATCTTATAGTTATCGTTAAGAGGCAGACAAGCATTCAGTTATCATTTAAATTAATACATTTTGTCCATCTTTCAATATTTAGAGCATGTTATTAAAGATTTTCCAACTGTAATTGTTGTAATTGCATGCCATTTAAATATTGATAATATTAATAATCAGTAAAACATATTATCTTTGTTATAAAGCTTGTATGAAAACTAAATCAGAATAAAATGCATTAGTCACGGCATGATAAATAAACAGGACAAAAACAAACAAGAAGACAATAAAAGACTAAAAAATTGTATTGTTGAAGAAAAAAAATTGAAAACAAAAAATAATTTAAATCAGAAATTAAAGATAAAATAAAGATAAAATTAAGAAATTTTATCAGAGTAAAAAAAAAAAATTTGACAAATTGTAAAAATAATGACGAGTATAATCGCCACAAAACAACAACATCTCAAGACTATTTTCCTCACAGTTGATGAGCTTTATCAACGTTTTATTTCAGATCACAAAGGTCTCAAATGCAACACTCAAGAGGTTTGGCGTGCGGCTCTTCAAACCTACCAAGAGTCTGGTTTTCCCCTGGTTTGGTGGACCTGACTCCTCCCTAAAGGGGGTGAAGCTGCTCTCCGCCCAAAGCACAGACACTGACAGAGTTATCTACAATGAAGCTACAGTCCCAAAGTCTAATTCGTACTACAGCCTGTTTGGCCTCCCCCTGGTGGGCCGTATGGACACGGAGGTGGTGCTGACCGGACACGAGCTGGACACTCTGGCTGTGAGCCAGGCCACGGGACTCCCCAGCGTGGCTCTCCCACGCGGGGTCAGCTGCCTCCCGCCGATCCTGCTGCCTTACCTGGAACAGTTCAAGCGGGTGACGCTGTGGCTGGGAGACGACATTCGCTCCTGGGAGGCGTCGAAGATCTTCTCGCGCAAGCTGGGTCTGAGGCGCTGCTCGCTGGTGCGGCCCGGGGAGTACCGGCCGTGTCCCGTGGAGGCGCTGGCCCAGGGGAAGAACTTCAGCCACATCATCAAATCCTCCATCCCAGCGGCCCACAAGTCCATCGTTTCTTTCAAGCAGCTCAGAGAGGACGTGTACGGGGAGCTGGTGAACACGGAGCAGGTGGCCGGAGTGAAGTGGGGGAGGTTTCCGGAGCTCAACAGGATCCTGAAGGGACACCGCAAGGGGGAGCTGACGGTTTTCACAGGTAGGAAGCATGATGTCAGTAATTGTGTTTCTCAAACAATCATAATTTAAAATATAGTCCTGATCTCCCAACTCTGCAGAGTTGTACATTTAAGAACCACATCTCTTATCATCTCTTACTCACCCTGTACAGTTTACAAACAAACATGTATAGTGTATCTTAACATGCATGTCTCTTTGTGCACCAGGTCCTACCGGCAGTGGGAAGACCACCTTTATCAGTGAGGTTGCCCTGGACCTCTGCATGCAGGGCGTCAACACGTTGTGGGGCAGCTTCGAGATCAACAACGTGCGCCTGGCGAAGATCATGCTGACGCAGTTTGCCATGCAGAGGCTGGAGGAGAACCTGGAGCAGTACGACTTCTGGGCAGACAAGTTCGAAGAGCTGGCGCTCTACTTCATGACCTTCCACGGGCAGCAGAACATCAAGTAAGTTTGACCAAAGTAAATCTTTTACATCAACAGATTAATATATGATATAAAAGCAGCATTTTTACGTGAATCATTTTGATCTGACCCCTCTCCAACCTTCTCTAAAGGACGGTGCTGGACACAATGCAGCATGCTGTCTACCTTTACGACATCAACCACGTGATCATCGACAACCTGCAGTTCATGATGGGGCAAGAAAACCTCTCAGTCGACAAGTGAGTAAGAGTTTAATTACGACAAATACAACGATAAACTCTCTCTCTGCAATATCGGTTTCTTCAAGCACAACACTTTTAAAGTTTTCCATCACAAATGGGGAAATAAAAGATGTTCCACGTGTCCAGGTTTGCGGTCCAGGACCACATTATCGGAGCGTTCAGGAAGTTTGCCACCAACAGCAGCTGCCACGTCACTCTGGTCATTCACCCCCGGAAAGAGGAGGATGACCGAGAGCTGCAAACCGCCTCCATCTTTGGTTCAGCAAAGGTAACGTCTCGCCTTTCTCTTTTAAACTAAACTGAGACGCAAAGTGGTTAGTTTACACTTCCAACAGTGACGGATTCCATTTTCAACTTTTTCTTTTATCGTGTTTTAGTCAGAACTGTGTAGTTCATGAATAGAAATTAACTTTTAAACAGTTTTATTTACAATTTAATACGCTTAATGTTTTAAAGAGGGCAAAGAGAGCTCTTGAGTCTTGCTGTTTTTGTAGCTAGAGTAGCGGATCTAAACAAACAAACACATTCATTGACTTGTCTTTGCCCAGACGCTCTTTACAAAACTGCAGTTATTCAACACAACTAAAACACGTCTCGACCTTTAACCCCTCGCAGGCCAGCCAAGAAGCCGACAACGTCCTGATTCTGCAGGAGAAGAAGCTGGTGACGTGTGCCGGCCGCAGGTCCCTGCAGGTCACCAAGAACCGCTTCGACGGAGACGTGGGCATCTTCCCTCTGGATTTCATCAAGTCTTCGCTCACGTTCGCTGCTCCCATCAAAGGCAAGCACAAGCTGAGGAAGGTCCCCACCAAGTCGGAGAACGAGGAGGACGAGGGCAGCGAGGTGGAGGTGAAGAAGGAAGAAGTTAAAAAAGAGAAAGCGGCCAAAACAAAGACGCCACGAAATATTAAGAAAGGAAGTGAAAGCATGGAGAAGTAACTATAATATAGTGCAATTCATGGGCACGATGGATCACATTTACATTTACATGTTAGACAGTTTTATGTCCGTAAAAGGTTCATCTGAGCTGAACATTTAGTACGTTGGAGCGATGCCAAATGATGTAATTCACAATGAAACAAATGAATTTGAGGTTACTGAAGGTTTATTTCATTATGGAATGAAGTGCGGATGTGTCAACCAGAATGATGGTTTAAGTGTTGGTACATATTAAGCTTTTCTATGCAGGTACTTCTGAATATTATTACTGTAATTATTACAAATACTGCTAAACTCGTTCTACGTTTTCACAAGAAAAATACTGTGACACCAAGTAGTTCAGTATTTCATGTTAAAACACTAGCTCACATTGCCGTAGCGTGCTCTCTACTGACGTTTTGTACAAAGATGATTTATTAAATGAGCTGCTTTTTAAAAAAATAAAAAATGCTTGTCATGCAGCTTTTTGTCTGTGTTTTCTTATCTGCTCAACAGGGGGCAGTGTGTGCTTTATACATGACAGATATGAATCAACCTCCACAGTAAACATCACTTCCTGATTTACAACTGGCTGCATATGTGTGTATTTCATTTAGCCTAGTCTTTTTGTCCCAGTTGTTAGATTGAGAGATAACAAGCTTGAAAGAAAATGTTAAATTCTGTTCAGCAACACTACAAACACTAGTTCCCCTGTGAGATTGCTTTTCATCTTTCCATTTAATTGGACATTTATAAGTACATTAGGGATCTTTGGCCTCATGTTGACCTCCTGCTGTGAGTATTTCTACCGTTATAACGTAATTAATGATAACACGTCCGATTACACATGTTAAAAGGGTTCTTTAGGTTTTTCATGCACTGAGCCATCTCCAGTGTCACATTACACAATCTATTATTTAAACTGAGTGACTTTTAATAAAAGCAAATGTGTTTCCAAACATCTTCACATGAATATTTCATGCCTTGGCTGCACCGGTGTGGGGTTACGTGAAGAATCAGCAGCGTTCAGACTCCGCATTGTGCTGCACGGGGATCCACTGCAGGATGTGTTGATGCTCCAAGTGTCGTATTTCATCACAGTCACTGCAAAGCCAAATAAAATTGTGATTTATGATCTAAAGGGAACGGTTCAGTGTGGGAATATGGAAGTGCCAGTGTGTTTGATATCAGGGCATTTGGTGATTTACAACCTTGGCACGCACACAGTAGATGTAGTTTCACCCTTGGTCAGAAAATTAGGGAACTCTGCTCTTTGGAAATCTCATTAAGACTCTCTTGGACTCCTCTTGTCATACACACCAATATTGTGTGTTTGTATATACAGTAAACATTGTCAGCCTTATGATGGACAGCTTAAAACAAATTCACAGTTGACGCAACAGAACCAGAGATTGTACTTTTTATTCCATGCAATCTTTCTTGTCAAAACATGTCGCCTACATTACCCACAATGCAACTTGAACGCCTATAGTTGGGTCAGCGATTCAGGTGTGTTATGGTAGTAACGGGCTGAAGCTAAGATGAAGACAGAGGTCTGGTAAACACTTCTTTGGAACTCAACACTCACAGATTTGTTTTTCATTTTCAAACTTGTAGTCTCAGACCCGACATTGACTCAAGTGACATCACTTGAGGCCATTTTACAAAAACACTACAAAAACCAACGACTTTTAATAATTGGTGGAGTACCCCTTTAATATATAGTTCTTCCATTGTGGGCCTGAGTCTAGAGTTCACAGAGATCAGGGCCTCTCTGTCTGCCTCTGAGATCTCTGCTGGCTCCAGACTCACACACGGCATGTGGACCCCTGAGCTCCTCAGAATAGCCGTAGATATTGTTGTAAGCTGTGGGAGTAATGCCTGTGTATGTTTGATGAACGTAAATCACCGTGGATGAGGCGGCAGGAGGGAGACAGTTCCTGGACAGATGTGGTGATCGACAGGTTTCTGTTCCATCCTTTTGCTCTCATTTCTCCTTCTCCGAGCCTTCCTTTGCTGGTAAATGTTTTTCCTGTGAATGTTTTACTTTGCTTTCCTTAATGACTCCAGGCTGTGTGTGCTTGATGGGTCCGGGTGTCCTCTTGACTGTGTGGGTGTGGGATACGCCTGCTGAGGACTCTGAATGGGGCTCTTTGTGTTTTGAGGCATTACTGCACCCAGATGATGGCGGCTCTGTCGCCTGCCAGCTCCTCAAAAGAGGGAAAAACACACAAAAAACTGGAGTGAATGAGTCTGCAGATGCCTATGCATGCACAGAACTGTCCCAAATACTTATGCTCTGCAGCTTTCAGTCATACTCTATACAGCATCCCTAAGCTTCATCCAAGGAAGTTTACAAAGATAAGAGCTCAAGTTATTTCTTATCCCAGAACAAATACCGGAATCTCTGCTTACGTCAGATTGTTGTCTTTGTTTTGAGTGGCCTGTGCTGATCAGAGCTTTGCATGTGTATTCAAATAGCTGCCATCTGGAGAGCATCAAACAACTTCAGTTACGCAGCTCTTAATCACGAAGGAAACAAATTGTGCAGAGACCAAAATAATTCCAATCAAAACGGTACAAGATATGAGAGGATGCGAATGAAACGGGGCCAAGAAAAAAGATGTTTCAGCTGCAGATAAACCCTGTTTTCTTGTGAAGAATTTGACCTAAAATCCACTGAAAACAGAGCGATCAGATCAGGGTATTAGAACTAAATCTACTTCATAAACTGATTCCACATACAAGGAAAAAACCTCAGACATTGAGTCAGAGAAAAATGCACTGGAAGCTCCGGCTGCTCCCAGCACTGCTGATGATGGGACGCATGGATACGTGACATGCATGCATAGCTCTCCGCCCATTAGCTGCCCCTCCATTACACCAACTATTTGACCAAGTCTGGAGGTAATTTCAGGACCTTCAATCAGAGTTAATCTGCTGCGAGCTTTGGCTCTTGCGAAGGGACTTTTATACTCAACATTCCAGACAGGATCATTTTCAGAGTGTTTGGTCATGGTAGTGTGTTTCCTCTTGGACATGGTGGCAAGATAGTGATTAGAAAACATGGGAAGCATTTGGAGTGAAGTAGGAAAAGCATCTTTATTCTTTAATAAATGTAGAAGAATAGTTTGACGTTTGTGAAATGTGCTTAAATGGTTTCCTTCTCAGAGCTAGATGAGAGGATCGATAACTCTCTCATGTATGTATGATAATTATGAAGCTACAGCCAGCAGCTTAGCTTAGCTTAGCTTAGCACAAAGGCTGGAAATAGGGGAAACAGCTAGCCTGACTTTAACTAAATTCAATGCTAATTAACACGGAATATCTTACTTGTTTGACTTGTACAAAAGCCAAAGCGTGAAAACAAAAATGGTCGGGACTGTTTCTTGGCCGGATGCAGTGACTTCCTGAAACCAGGCTAGCTGTTTCCCCCTGCTTCCAGTCTTTATGCTAAGCTAAGCTAACCATCAGCTGGCTGTATCTTCGTATTTAGAGTGGTATTGATCTTTTTGTCTTAACTCTCAACAACAAAAGCAAATAAACATTTCAATCTTTGAAACAGATTTATTCTTTATAAATAATTTCTGCCTGGAGAGAGACAGGAAATATTTAAATGACACATAAACAAATATCATAATGTTTAGCAAATAGCAAACAATGTCTTCTTTTGATTATGTGATGCACACACTCGGACCAAGTGCAGTCCCAAATCACCACTGGTATGGTTGAGAGTTGTTTGATAAACCCCGGCAGCTTTAAGAGAGAGTGAGAACATTACTTGACCCAGACTAACGTTAAAATAGAAATTATGACAGAGCATGCTGGGAGAACATTGAGTGCAGTGGAGCGCTACATCGAGTATGTAGAGCAGGTTCATCACCGCACTGTCTGTCACTTTAGGCTTTCTTCCTTTGACTTTCCTTCTCCTTCAAAGTGGGAAACTGGGACCCAGTACTTCTATCAGGATGATAACCGGCCTGAAATGTTCATAAATATCAACATCCCCAAATACACAAAGTGCATATTTGTTTCTCTGTGTATTTGCAGCCAGAGCACGCTGATGTCCCACGTGGCTTGCAGACAGACCAGAGGCCGTTTCAGACTCAAAACTGATTCAAGATGCCCCCCACCCCCCCACCCCTGTCCCCTTAATGTCGGGACGGGGGCGGCTCTGCCTCACTTCCTCACGTGCACCTGCACTGTGCACGTTTGACCCACATTACCCAACAGTATGCCTGCCTCTGTGAATATTAATAACCATGTGCACATCGTCCCCTCTGACCAGGAGGAAGCTTGTGTTTCAGCACATTTTGTGAAACTTAGAGGCTATCGCTGAGCTACATTTTCTGTATTCCTCTGTGCCGTAGAGCTACATTGTTGTCTAAGAACTATTACAAACACATCAGTGTACCACACTGATGCACTGGGCGAGATTTTTCTTCATTACACTGAACACACTCACACTGTAGTTTACGTTGAGTCAACCTTACATTTAATTAAGAGTCAACATTTGGAGGAACGCAACCCGTTGTCACGTTACTCCTGGTTAAGTAACATTTACTGAAAACTCCAGTGACCAGCTGTATTCTTGTTCTAGAAACAATAAGTAAGATAGAAGCTAGAAAAGACCTATTTCTAAAGTGTCTGTAATCAATTCAATAATCACTAAGTGTGTCATTTTTATACATGTGCCACTTAAAGGGCATTTAGTGTCTTTGAACTGTAATGACCTTTGCGAGTGACACAAAAGTGCAGCTGAATGTTCTCAGTGTGAGCTGGACTCCTCTGAGAATACCTGCAGTGCTTTAGGTCTCTGTGGTCGGCCGGTATGGTTCAATCATCTAAAGGTAAACCAGCATGTTTTGGCTTTTGGTGCACTCATATTGAGCTGTAGCTGCATCCTTGCAGATGCCGTTTCTCTCCTGGTTAACGTGGCCGTTTGAGTCCTCCTCAGTCACTCTAGGATATATACTCTATGGCTCATGTCTAAAAAATCCCAAACTGTCATGTAGCATTAGCAACGGGCCTTTAGCTGACCGTCCACCCCCCAGTGACAGAGTTTTAATCTAAACACCTTCCGTGTCAGTGTGCTCTGCGTTCTGAACACGACAGGGAAACCTTTTTGAGAGTGTCAGGAGCTTATGCAACCACGAGATCTGGCCAAAGAAAGCGCAGAGGGGCCTAATCTGCCCCGGCACCGTGGGTGTGGAGGCTGTTCAAGAGCCCCGAGGGGACTGGAGAGGGTGCACCGTCACACTCTGTTGTTCTGGATGCTGGAAAAATCCTAGAGGCTAAAAGAGGGGGCAGGTGTGGGTGACGATAAAGAGTCTGATTACAGCTGTAGGAGTGATGAGTGTGTGGTCAGGAAAGTGGAGACTGAGGTGGAGGGAGTAGTGGAGGAATCCGTCAAACGGGGCATTGAGGGGGCAGCCGTCTCTGTTTTTAATGAGTTGAGGGCCTCATTCCTCGTCAGCGAAGTGGTCAGAATTGGCGTCCTAAGCCGGGGAGAAGTGGGGCCCCTGGCAGGGCTCCAGCACCTCACACCAGACTTTCCTTTTAATTCACTCTGAAAGACAGAGAAAAGTGAGATGGAGACAGCTTTGCCCAGCCAGCCAGGCATACTCCACGGCCTCGCCAAAGAAAATGCCCATTCAGTCTCAAATTAGCCGTCCGCATGGCCGCCTTCAAAGGAGGCCCCTCTCTGCCTAATCTCCTCAGACTGTGTGCACACACTGACCGTCTGCTTCACGAGGGCAGAAAAAACCAGAGCCAGTGGTCGCCCAGTGCAGCAGTTAATTAAAGCATTATCGGCATGAACATGGTCAGTTAAGCTGATTATCTAACGGCGATACACATAAAATAGAGCCAAGCACATGGCGCTGATGCTGAATGTGATCGTTTCAAGGCCGTTTTCTATCAGCTGTGAGACTGTGTGGATCAACAAAACAGTTTGAATATTCCTCTCACACACTACATGAAATTATTGCATATTTTAATCAAGCTCCTCGATTACAAAAAGGACAACGTTTGAAAAAAAAAAATGGCGATCGAAGTGGGTGAGCTAATTCAATAACTGACAAAAACAATTCCCCTTGGCACAGTGAACCAGATTAGATGGCTGAGGGAGTCTTTGGCACCTCGCAGCTCCGGACAATAACGACAAAAGAAGCAGAATTCCTGCAGAAAATACACAGCGCGAACATGGAGCCATGCCAGAAATGTTAATATCCATATCAAGTGACATTTTCTGATTATAAATGTGAAGCTTATTTAACTGAACCTGCAGAAATACTTCACTCATTCACATCTGTCTCTTAGTGAAGACAACAAGGGACGCGTGTGGACCGTTACGGACCGCTTTGTTATTACAACACATATGGAAATATGATTCATGATCGACTTGTTCTTGATGAGGAGAAGCTTAAATACCATATGCTCCGTTCCGCTGAGGGACGAACTCTTTAATGAGACAATATGGACTCTGCAGCTGCAATGGAAATACGGTTAATAGCTGCTGTTAATCAAAGCTATCATTGAATCACCTATCAGACATTTCCTGTGCTCTCTCTTCTCTGCCGTGTTATTTTTCAACAGTCTCATGATAATTCCACATAGATTATCCATCTGTTCTCAAAATATGTATTATAACAACAGCAGCACCAGGTGTGCACTGTGAACAAAACTTGAGTCAGAACATAGTCTAGCCTGAGCTGATCCTTCTGTTCGTCTTCTTCTAAATTGTAACTTTAAACAACTCTGTTGAACAACAAAATGATTGTCACTTGTATCACTCAACCACATACAATTATCTGTTTTTGATAAAATACGTTTTCTCCAGCTCGTGGTGATAATCTGCTGGTGTTCATATTGTAACAAGCTTTTCATTTACTGCTGAGTCAAGGAAAGAAGAGATCCGTGCATAAAGACACACAAGCTAAGGGAGCTTGGTGTGTAGCTTGCTCAACAGAAAATACTGCACATCATGTAACTCAACTGCAAAGTGCTCAAACGGGAATATCAACAAAGTACATGATTCCCATCATAGTGCACCTGGGAAAACCTTAACAATGTGTTTTCCTGGCTTCCACTGCACGTGTCTAATGTCTCATAATAACAGAAAGTATTTCAGTGTCACATTCAGGAAATTGCCCCTCAAATAGAAGAGATTTATGAGTGAGCAGCACTGACCGACTACTTTTTCATCAATTATCTCCATCCGGCATGTTTATGAATAAAATGAGCTCACGGTGGATGTGGAGGGGAAGGTCATTATCAGCCAATGCAACATAATTGCAGATACGCTGGCTGCTTTGGGCAACGATAGGCATCTTGGGGACGCGAGCTCCGGCTCCAGCCAGGAGCAGAGAGCACAACACAACGTCTCCGCCATGCTCGACAGGCGAAGAGCAGACTCGGAGGTTTGGATTTGGGAGTCATTATCAACAGACACGCTACATTCAACCCACACACAATTATCAATTACTCTAACAACTCTTCTCATATTCTCTAGTGGCCGGATAAGTGCAGGACAATTTCCCCCCCGTTCCCATCAGTTCTGATTGCTGGAGCTCCACCAGCTTCACGAAGCCGCTCAGTTCAGTAAATCCAATTTCCTCACAAATGGAGTTCAGCTTTTTGAAAATTAAGGAAAACTTAGGAAATGTGCTACATACACACACGATGTGGGGAAAAACATGCAGGAATGTGTTTTTAGTTAGCGGCTGTTTAGCGCTCAGAAAGTTTTTTTCCTGGGTTTTTCAAGAGTCGGCATAGATTGACGTGTTAATCCATCTTTAGGCAACACTAACATTTTCCAGATGTTATTCTCTTTTCTTTTTTTGTGTTTTAATCGCCTGTTTCTACCCATGCTAACGTCCTCGGTCCAGAATAAAATATCTCGACAAGAATTAAATTGAATGCCGGGGACATTCTGTACACACATTCATGCTCCTCAGAGGACGAACTGTCATAACTTTGATAACCCCATTCCCTCTAATTTCTCCAATACTTTGGGTTATACTCAAATACCTAAAAAAACTATTACTACTAGCAGTATTTAGCAAAGGTTAGTACGATAGCACACTTAACTAAGATGGTGAACATTGTAAATGTACTTGATTAACATCAGTAAACCAGCATTGTCATTGTGGGATAGATTTAATAATAGCAAGTATGTGGGACCGGAGGGCCAACTCTAAAAATGCCGAGCAAACAGGGAATTTTATTAATTATTAGTACGCTTCTTATCTCATTTTCTTGCCCATGTGGAGAGAAAGAAAGCATGCTGACACTCACCACAGATTAAAATCTCTCAGTGGGACTATGTTTAGCCGTGTTTTGATCCTCTGGAGCAGAAAGGCTTGCCTGAGAGGGTTGAGGTTAGTCAGGTATGACCTCTTTCTACATATTTAGAATATAGAGCAAAGAACTGGTTGTTCCAGCTGGGAATAGGGTACTTATATCTTCATCACACTCCGGTGTAGTCTAGGCTGTAATCCCTTTACAACCCAATCACACGGGTTCTAAGTGTTTGTATAACCATTAGTGGACACTGCTCAATAGAGTGTGTATATATATATATATATATATATATATATATATATATATATATATATATATATATACATAGATCTAATTGGTTACAGGTAATTTCACAGGTGCATTCCGGGTGCAGGTGATTGATAATTGAGCTTGAACTATAATAGACCCTATACTGTCTTTTGGCTCTAGGGCAGATTGTGAGCAAAAGTGTGCCACGACTGGTGTTTTTAGGTTAAAGGCGTGTGTTTGTGTGTGTGTGAGAGAGAGAGAGAGAGAGAGAGAGAGAGAGAGAGAGAGAGAGAGAGAGAGAGAGAGAGAGAGAGAGAGAGAGAGAGAGAGAGAGAGAGAGAGAGAGAGAGAGAGCGCAGTCCAGGTGAGTCAAGCACATCACACACAGGACAACACCGGAAGCTATAACGTTGGCGTTCAAAATAAAAGCATGCTATTTTGGGTGTATGCACTAAATATATGTTCAGTTATATGTTTTGTGTTAGGGTCTCTTTGTGTAGCACACGTAGTTATGATTTGTAGTCTATGTTCGTTTTAGAGATGATTTCTAACATTTTGTCTATCCCATTCATGTCAATAAGAGGATGCTAAATATCAGAAACAGTACGTTTCATAAAACCATTATAACAGAAATGTATTGTATATAATGTTTTTGTCTATACATACATTTATGGTAGCTGATACGTGTGTATATGCGGTTTACATATTCTAGACTGTACTTTATCTAACTTCTCTTGTATAGTTTCTTTATGCAGTTTTATATACCTCTTTTGTTGTTTTTTACTCTGTATTTATCTGTATACATTTATATTCTGTTCAGATTAATAAAGGTTTATCTTATGTTGTCTCATGGGTATTCTTTCCAAATTTTTTTGTCAAATCCTGGACGTTTTCACCTTCTCAGACAACAAAAAATACTTAAATACTTAATACTAAAATTGAAATACTCTGATAAGGAGAAATCCCTCACTTGAACTGTTCTGAACAAATGATGACATGCTGCTATTCTTAAATCCTGCACGCTGTATATACTGAGGCATGCAGTTACACTGTACTTAATCACTTACTTCATGTATATATATCATTTGTTTCTTATTGAACTGCTCAGTTGTATACATATTTATTCTATGCTCATTTTATCTTCGTTCAGCTTTGTTGCCGTTACTTTTAGTTGTGTGTCTATTTATATCTCCATTGTTATTTCAACTGTGTGTTACATTGAGGGCAACAAAAAAAAAGTCAAATCTATTGTTTGTGCTCACATACTTTGCCAATGAAACAGATTCTGATTCATACTTGAGGGAGGGGACAGCGAGGTTATCTTAATTTGAAATCCATAACCGGAAGTAGACGTTATTCCTCTCGCTAGCTTTGCCTCCGTGCTCTAAACACGAGCGCCTCTCCAGCTCCACCGCACAACAACAAACGCGCTTTCTGCGGCAGGAAGAGAAGCAACAGAGAGAAAGAAATACATTTTAAAACATGTCGTTTTGTTAAAAGCCACCTTGTTAAAGTCACGAGTTTGATGATGAGACGGTTTTAAAAAAGGACGAAGAAGAAGACGCATCCAGATTTCCTCTGCAGACTTTGTGGAGCAGGGACGTGAACGGTAAGTTACCAGGTTTATTTATTTGTTTTGCAAATTGAAATGTAAAATGTTAGGAGTTAAGGAAAAGAGTTGTATCCTACACTTGTATCCTGTTGCCTTTAAGTTCATGGATACTGAAAGTAATAAATAAAACTGCACAGGTGTGGGAAGGTTACATTAATTACTAGGGGTCGCTCCCTTTTTAATATAAACACATTATCTGTAAATCACAGAGGCAATTAAGAGTAGTCTTTAAGATCTGTAACCCCCTTAAGAAATGGTTTAAAATGTACAAAGTCTCCTGGAGGTCCCCTTGAGGTCTTTGTGGTCCTCTCTGGTCCCCTTGATGAGGTCTTTGTGGTCCTCGCTGGTCCCCTTGATGAGGTCTTTGTGGTCCTCTCTGGTCCCCTTGATGAGGTCTTTGTGGTCCTCATGGTCCCCTTGAGGTCTTTGTGGTCCTCTCTGGACCCCTTGTTATCAGCGTGTGCAGGTTGACTGGGTTCAGACATAACAAAGTAACTCCTACAAGTATAAACACAGACACTCATTTCCTGCTCAGACTTCAGCTCCATTTCTGATCATGAATCAACAATTTCCTTGTCATGCACCCTGAATCCTATCTCCTTAAAACAAATCTCATTTATTTGATCTTATTTATTAGAAGTAGAGGCCTGGACAATGCTCTTTGCTCCTCATGTTGTCCCATGTGTGAAGTCTATGGGACATTAAGAGACTAGATCTTTGTATTATCAAAAGCATTTAACTTGTTTTGAACGACGTCTCTTTGCGTTCACACTTAAAATCACCATATTCACTATTATTCTGCAGGTCTAGCACAGTTAGTTCAGAACTGGAAATCACAAAGTGAATCCTAAAACTCTTTTGGGACTGTAAAACAGGGTTTACATTGTAGCCATTTTGGCACGTAAGACCCAGAATTTAAACATCTCTGGGGTGCAACAGCTCACCAAAATCCTCCGTCTTCAAATTTTACATCCCAGAGACGAACCCGAAACAATCCGGGGTCTATTTCCTAGCGTGTGTGTAAGACAGAGTGGTTTACGAGTGTTGGCTGACCTGCCTTTGGGGCGCAGCAATAACAAATGTGAATTCTTAAAATGAATGGCATTCCCCTGTCTGTCTGCAGACACTTCTGGCTCCACACAGAGGAACTTCTCACGGTGACCCGAACTCCACAGTTTAGGTTTTAACAAGAATATGACGAGTCGGTGTTTGTTGCACACAAAGGTTTGCTTGTTGGTAAATTGGATTTCTCTAAAGAGGGATGTATGGTCTGTAGTGTGTTTATACCATACATACAGTATATATATGCTCATTTAAGTAAATAAAGCACCTCGTCTGTTTATCGTGCACAGCTGCCTCATTTGTAAACAAAGGCTAAAACGAGATGATGACACGACGAAGAAGAACAAACAAACTGAAGAGCAGAGCGACTCTCCGAGCTCCGGCCTTCAATCCACTAAACTTCACAGAATATATATATATATATATTTATTAATTAAAATGTTCCTCAGCATTAACACACTCAGAGGTCCAGTGCTTACCTCAGCAGGCTTGAAGAAGGGGGATCAGACAGTTGGAGGCCACGAGTTTATTTGCATTGATAATGTCTCCAGTGATTTTTATAAGCTCATGGCAACCTTCCCTCAAACATCCTCAGAGGAACTGCTTCGTCAGCGTATCGGGGCGTTGGCGTGTGTGTGGAGCTCTTTCAACTTCTGGATTTCTACATGACAGGTATATGATGACTCTGCATGTTTTAGGAACCGGTTTTTATTTGATCTCATCTGAATCCAGTTTTTATTTATGAATGCAGCGTTCTTTGATCCTTGTTGAAGCTATGCATGTGGTTTGTTTGGGGAGGAGACAATTTCTTAGTTAATATAGAGTTTTGAATCCAAAACGATACAGTACTTTTTTCAATACCGTAGTCTGTGAACATTGTTTTTAACTCTCTTATTCATTTGGCAAAATGTATCAAGTAAATGGATAACTTAAAACAATAGTCTCAAGAAGAGAAGAATTTGACAAAGCATCCGATGCCATCTTTAGATTCTCGACACTTTATTATTGTTTAAGTCGTTATATTAAATGTAATATTTAAAGGTCTAGTTTGCAGGATTTGGTGACATCTAGCAGTGATGTTTCAGATCGCAAACCAACTGATCAAGCGTGAAGGAGAACTCTGAAGGCCGATGCAAAAACGCTAATGTCCCTCTCTGGAGGCTGTGTTCAGTTTGTCCATTCTGGGCTTCCGTAGAGACACGGTGGCCGGTTCTGTGAAACCCTGCTCCGTATCTAGATATAAAGGTCTCACTCCAAGCTAACAAAAACACATTCTTATCTTACTTAATAATGTTATATTCCATTTCTGCCAATTGATCCCCCCCCCCCCCCCCAAATGACACACGGTGACTTTTAAGAACTACAACTGAAAGACTAACATTTAAAGGACTCCAGGTTTAATACTCTTGTAGAAAAGAGATAAATTATTCAACAAGAGATTTGTTGAACTTCAAAAGTCACAGATTTCTAAACCACAACGGATTATTTGTTGGTTTTAAAGTATTACTCTGGTTTGATACAACCTTTTGTAGTTAGATGGATGATCTAACGATGGCCACATGGCTAAAAAGAAGTCAGACGGGGCAAAAAACAAGAGCAGCCAGACAGGTTTCAAACACCCCCCCCGGGTTAACCAAACGTTTTTTTGGAAGAGAAAACAAAGGCGAGTGGAGAAATTATGACCCAAACCGTCAGTTGTAAACATCCATCACCTGCCTGCTCTCACCTTTTCCCTCTACTGCTTCTTGCTCACTTCCTCTTTTTATATATTCCCGTTTGTGTTCCTTCATCAGCATTATAACCAGCTGTCTGCGTTGTTTTTGATGTCCGAGCTGGCTGACATTAGATGAAATAGTTTCTTTGGAACGCTTCCTGTTGTAGAGATGTGTGGTTTCTAATGCAAGGTGGCAGATCTGTTCACACCGCCCTTTGAGGAATAAATCTCTAATCATCAGAACATCCTCTGAGGTAGCAGCGTGTCGCCTTTTCATGTGATATCAAGAGGTTAACTATAGTGTGTGCACATAGTGTTCATGTGGGTGTGTGGCCTTAATCTTTTAATTATTTATTCGTTGGAACACACCTTGTTGGTTTGACTTTGGGAGATTAGGGAGACGTGGATGAGGTCATTATTAGTCTAAAAGCCCCTGTATCATAATAATGTGTTTTTCTGTCGCGCTGCTGTGAATTTCTGCCCTTGAGCCGTTTACCTGGAGGTGAAGTCCCTCCATTCTTTGTGTGACGACTACGCAAACCGTTCCGCCGAAGAACAAATAGAAAGAGGGAAACTTTAGAAGACAAGACAACAATGGGAACAAAGTGGGAGGTGTTCTGCTGTCGGGCAACATGAAGACCGTGTTGTGTTTCTGGTTTTCCTCGGGGACCGGCATGTCAAACCCAATGCTGCTTCAGTATCTTGTGGGTTTCTTTGTTTACGTAGTGTCCCATTGTGTTGGATTTACTCTCCTGTCGCTGGTCGCTGGCTGTAATTAGTGATGTTGCAGTGTTTAAGACGCTCCAAAAAATAATAACAACACTGTGACTCGCTGTGGCTTTTTCAAACAAATGAGCCGTGACGCGAAATAGGCCTCGGGGTCATTATGTCTGCACATGACAGAAGAAGGAATACATCACGACTGTATCTCTAAATCTCATTCTGCTGAAGACTCGCTGTGTGTTTCATGGTGTAGTTAAGGATCTGCTGCTACAATAAAACTCAGGCAACATGCTGGATCCACAACATGCAGTATGTTGACAAAACAAAGCGAGCGCAGTTGGCCTTAACCGTCACTCCTTCATTCCTTCAGAGGAAATAGATTTTCATCTATTTTTTTAATAGTTTCTTTTAACCTGTGTGGAAAACCAGACCGGTTTTACTGTGGCAGGGTGATTCAGATCACAACAAGTCACAGAAATCAGTTTTGTAAACACTGTTTGACCCTGGTCGTGTGTGTGTGTGTGTGTAAATAGCATGCACGCAATTCATGTTTTTCTTCCCTTGTCAACACAGATCGGTGACAAAAAATCCTTTTAAAAAATATTTTAGTTTCACTTGCCAACTTTAAATCACAAACTTTGATCATAAAGTTCTAATCTGTTTTTGTTTCATCGCTTCATGCTGCTCTTTGTTCCAAACCACACATCTTCGCTAATTCAAAGTGTTTGACCCATTATTGTTTCTATCGTCCAGCACTCTTCTTCCTCTCGTCGAGGAGCGACAGTTCGTTTTAATTCATGTCCATCCTTTGTATTACCGCTCCCTGCAGTCAGTTCATTACTTGTTCTCATCCCTGTGTTAGTAGAGCTGTAAAATATGAGATATAAACACAACAGGGACCGCTTATTAAAACATTGCTCCATAGAGTATCTTTAGTCTACGTACTTTATACAGTTTTATTAAAAACAGAGATCTGAGACGTCTATCTAATTAGTCGAGTGATTGATTAGTTGATCTACAGAACATTATGATGATAAGTTAGTCATTGTTCCAGCTTCTAAAATGGAAAGAATTTTCTGTTTTCTTAGTCTTGAACTGATCATCTTTGACATTTAGACATTTGAAGGCATCAATATACAATAATGTTCCTTAATTGAAAGACCACGCAGCTCTAATCTAGATTTTCCACTTTCCCGACCTCCTTTCCTCGTGACCTTCTCTCATCTCCTGGATTGGTTTGGTATTCCTAGCTGGTGTTTTGTGCACAGCTGGACTGCAGAGCTGTCTGAGGGCACCAGGAGGCTGGGGCCGAGGTTTCTGAGACCCACAGTCCCTCAGTCTGGGAGCGCGTCATGCCTACTCTTTATTTTACTTCTTCTTCTTCCCTTTCTGTGTAATGAGTGTCTGTCCTGACCCGAGCAGGTGACATCTGTGATGATGAATATCTGAAGAATACAGCAGATAGAAAGTATTCAGAGGATTAAGCAACAGATTTATGACACACACACACACACACACACACACACACACACACACACACACACACATCTACCACTTAATTCTCTCTGGTCAGACCTCATGGGAGTTTTGCTTCGGCCCAATTTTCAGGTACAGAGCACAGCGGCCATTAATCTGTCGACATCCTTTACCTCCCAAATTGCCATATTTTGTCACTTCCTTTCCTGGAGCTTTGACTAACGGCCCCATTTCAATGCAAATAGACCACGGTATCAAAACATCCCTATTTTACAACTTTTCACTTCCTTAAAATCAGTCCACAGTCTTGTGCTTCATCCGAAACTTTTACTAAAAGTGCCTCAGTAAAGAAACATGAACCTATTCTGCACAGCATCACAGTGCATTCATGGTGGCGATTGTTCATTTGAATGTGATTCCTAATATGGAGAACACAGTAGAATTTAGCTTAGCTAATTTATCAGGCCCGATATATATCGTGTATTCCTATAATCTTCTGTTTTCTAATTGTTTTGATTCGGTTGTGAATTCATCAGTTTGTTTCCTTTCAGATTGATTACGTATTCTGCAGAAATTAACTTAATTTCACTAATTAATTTCTGCAGAATAATAGTTGATTTCTTGGTGTACCACAGTTCAGTCTCATCCACTTATCATAGCTGAACTGGGCTCTTAAAATCCACCGATTATTCAGTGTATTTAGAAAATTCAAGGTTGTTATGCATCTGAACATGATGCAAAGTGAAAATTATGCAACCAATGCTGTTTTTTACTCTTTACCAGTACAGTGTTCATCCTGTGAATACTGATGACTGTGGAATAACCTTCCTCTCTGCTCCACTACTGTACACACATTCATTTTTAAAATCTCTCCCAAACGTTTTCTTCCCCTCAGGATTGAACCACGTCGCTGCTTCTTCTCCTGCAGCCACTTTGTGAACAGCTCCCAAAGAACCGCTGCAGTACTGATTTAGATTTACAGTTTTGTAAACAGCCCAGATAAGATGTTCAGAGTCTGCTGCCCTCACAGCAAAGTCACCATCATGGACAGTGGCAGCAGGGGCAGTTCTTATTCAGAATATCTTGAAAGTGGACTCTGAAGTCTTTGAATTACTTATTTAGCATCAGTTCTGGTATGAACTACGGGGCAGTTTAGCGTGCCAACGCTCTACGATGTCTCTGTTTGTTGGTTGGTCCACCTCTTGACATGACCATTTATAATATAGAATAGTAGTAGAACGGACACCGTGGTAAACACATCATGTTTCATCATCATCGTGACGTCACCCATTGGTTTGCAGACTGCCGTTTTGAAGCCTCGAGTTCCGCGTCTTGGCCATCGCCATCTTGGATTACGGTCGTCGCCATCTTGGCTTTTTTGCAACCGATGAGCGGAAGTGAACTTATTTGGACGACAGACGGAGTGACGTAGAGACGATGTATACAGCTCTGGTAGAGACCTGTCAATCACAATGTAGCCCCTCCCTGAAGCATACTCTGCTTTATGTAAACCATCATTTACTAAATGAACAGCGTGCTGTATTGAAGAAGACTTGAAACTAGAGATTGAGACCATAAACTCACGTTTACAATGTTTACTGAGGTAATAAATCAAGAGAGAAGTAGAGTCATTTTCTCATAGACTTCTATACTACCAGAGGAGTCGCCCCCTGATGGACACTAGAGAGAATGCAAGTGTAAAGCACTTCCGAATTTGCTATGTTTGGCCCTTCATCCCAAGAGTAAGTTGTGCCAGGAGAATACTACACGTAGCACGTGCACGTAGCGCGCTGCATCCTCTGTTGTCACTTGTGGATGATTCTGCGAGCATGAAAAACAACCGTATTCCCGGTGATCCGCGGAGGCAGTTAGTGTGATCTTGACATTCACAGCTGCTGCAGGGAGGCTCATATGTGCTGACGTACAGGCCTGGAGCCTCTCTTGACTCTCACCACCACCGCCGTCGTTTTCCCACTCACTTCACTTCTCAGCTGTGTCAACTGCCCGCTGTCCTGCTGTAATCCATCCCACACCTTCTGCTGGTGGTGAAGCCCAGTCATTCTCACAGACTGTGGTCAGGAACATGAGAATAAAAAAGGTCCGCACTTAAAGATGGAGTTGTTTCATCAGAGTAAAAATTGTCCCCAACCAAGAAAAACCCCACAAACAACCACACATCCCTTTGTCCTGTCCATCAACCCCTAAAAATGTGGTGACATCGCTAAAAAGAAGTCAGAGGAGGTAAGAAAAACAAAGCTTAAAGTAAAGAAACAAAAACAGTTTCACCATCTTTAAACATGCCTTTAATGGTCTCCATCCTTTTTGTTTAATTATCTTGCAGTTAGAGGTGCAGTGTGTAAGTGGGACGACGCCTCCCCGAGGCCAGTTGTTTTTGGTGTTTTTAAATACATTTCTCCT
Source organism: Anarhichas minor (assembly GCF_050575085.1). Classification (NCBI taxonomy): domain Eukaryota; kingdom Metazoa; phylum Chordata; class Actinopteri; order Perciformes; family Anarhichadidae; genus Anarhichas; species Anarhichas minor. Next base: position 18,522,115 of record NW_027466463.1, read on the forward strand.
CCTCGTCTGTGATTTCTGCCCTGATTATAATCTCCTGCTGAGGGGCCACGAGATGGACGGCACATAAATAAACACACACACACACACACACACACACACACACACACACACACACTGGATTAAACACGGGCACTGATGTGCACAAAAACAACATACAAGACACGCAGTCCTGAAGGGGAGTTTTTGAAGTGGAGAGGCTGACCGTGTGGTGGGAGGCAGGCTGACTTGAGAGGTGAAGAGGTGTCGGGGAAGAACGAGGGTGCGGATCAGAAGCTACGTGGGCGGTGGGATGCACGGTGGGATGCACGGTCGGGCAGTCGCTGCGTCACAACGTTGCATAAGAGCTTACGCAGGCAGAGGGGAGGCGGGTCTGGAGGAATCGGAGATGCTGAGAGATGGGAGAGTATTTCAAACAATGCAGTTAATCTGTCCGTCACCGCTTAACAGAGCAGTTTGTTGTTGACTTTGTTTCATTATGTGCTGTTTTATTTTTATATATTTTTTTAGTTGACAGATAACCAATAAGGTCAAGCCAATTATCCAACAATCTAGTTGCCCAATAATTACAAGGCTTTGGATACATTTGTTCCAGGAGATCACCACCTTCTTCACTGACTCCTGGTTCTTCCTCCTCATCCTCAACCCCTCACTCCTCTCGCTGCAGTGGAAATGGAGTTTTCTCTAGAAAGTGGGAGGATGTTTGAGGTCTGGCCTGGATGATCCCAGATGAGGATGTCTGAGAAAATACAGAGGTCTTGTGGCTGTTTCAGATGGAATGTGATGCTTTGCATGCGGGCCATCTTTCACTGTCCAAACAACGCAGACACGCCAGTATTCCCAGCGGATTCACTTCCCACCGTCTGCCCATTTCATTCTTTAAAATAAACAGCCGTTTGAACGTCCAATCTTCTCAATAACTTGTTTTCCCCTCTACATTCATGCTGTTATGTTGTTGACCACAACCGCGTACAAGCAAGCAGCTGTAAAATGAGAACGAATAGCATGTTTGCAGTTGTTCCTAATAGGCATTCGTACTATTGTCTCAGATATCCAGAGTACAGAACCGTCAACACATCTGTGTGTTTGATTTCCCTTCATGCTGCACCACTTCCCTGTTTCCTGAGCGGCCTTTGTTCAGGGTGTGCTGGTGGTTCTCAACTTGTCGGGAATCTTTGGCACATGGCTGAACATTAGGATAATGAACCGTAAGAGCTGTGGGTGGCAGTGTTTGGAAAGGGAAGAAGTGGGCCGCCTCCCTGTTCCTTAATAGTCGTGTGTGTGTGTGTGTGTGTGTGTGTGTGTGTGTGTGAGAGAGAGAAAGCGAAAGCCTGGCAAACGCTGAACCTCATTTATTCTCATTTCTTCCTCTCCATTACACTGCTCTTCCCAATCGGTGCCTAAATGTATTGAGCAGTGTAGCTGTAGACTTCCTGTGCTCAAACACGTACAACTGCTCAAACTAATGTTGAGTGTTTATGAATGTAATCAGCTAGTCGTTGATCTAAATGTGTTTATGGATTCCTGGCGTATTTGTACGATAATGTTCTGCATGGTGTTGCAAAACAGCTGAAAGGAGAGTGAATATTTATCTGGTGGACACGAACACAACTCTAAATAAATGCTGATGTTGCGCAAAACACTGAAAAGAACTTGCAAAAACTATTACAAATCATGTGTTTCTAGAGGTGGATTTGACATTTTAGGAGCTAAAAAAATCTTTGTGTATATTACAATGTGTTACTGCTCTTTGTGTCTTATGAAACCTCCAGTAATACATCATGTATTACTTGTTACACTTGGTTATTAAAGTAAGCCAGCTGGGAGATCCCCAAATCACACAGAAGAGCCTCCATTCACTGCTGTTCACATATTATCTGCTTTGAATCGTCATGAAAGCGGTTCACGTCTCCTTTGAAGGAACTTTCTCAGAGGGTTCAACTCTCTCTGACTTTCTCCCGAATGTCTTTACCCTCTGATTGAGGAGAACATGTTAACTTGTCGTCTTATCGCCTCCATTTCATTGATTGTTGATTTGATTTGTGGGTCGATTAAAAGGCCATAGTGAGGTTCAGCGGTGTTGAAGGCCGTCTTTGAAGGCGCCTGTCAGCAGATGAATAATGTAATGATATGGTGATCGACTCTCTCCATTCACTGCATGCTCCTCTTTCCGTACGCCTCCCAATGCTGTTTGGTCTTCCTTTTTCAGTTTGGAATAGCAGGTGAGGGGAGCGGCCCTCCTAAGTAAACATCTGTTTCTGGTCTGCGGTTCGATTGTCTGTCTTTTAAAACAAGCAACTCTTAAGGTTTTGCTCCACAGAGTGTACACTAAGGCTCTATCCCAGTGCGACATGTAGGAAGCCGTCCTAAAGCCATCTGGATTGAGCTGCATTACATGTGGGAAGCCACAGTGTCCTCAGCACTTCCATCTGTCTGTAACATATTTATCCAGCATGTGAGGCACAGATGGGAGAGCTGAAGGTCTGTTTATCTTTAACTAAAGCCCGGACAGTTTGCAGTTACCCTGCAGGCAGTTGGTGATGTGAATTTTAGCAAACAACCCCGATCCTGCTGATAAAACATTAACCAGTTAGCTGCTACTCCTCAAATGATATGCATAAGGGTTAGTTATTACAGAGATAAAGTATTCAGAGTGTGCATGAAGACTGGAAACAGTTAGGATGATTCTACCTCATGTGTTTAACACGTAAACATAAAATAGAAATGTGACATTGTCGTTTTACTGCAGGATTATCTATTGATGTGGCCTCTTTATAACCCCGAAACGTCAAACTGTGCCTTTTAAAATATACAACTGTTTTTGAGACATTCTGTTAGCTAACAAACGAATGGGACCAAGAACACAAAGTGATCTCCCTGGTAGAGGTAACAGCTGGAGCATATCAAGAGAAATCAAACATTTCTCTCCACATCACTGCACGTAAAGTATTTCCTTTGTCGAGCTGTCTCTCCATCTTTAGCTGGCAATCCAGTAATTAAACCGGATTAAAGATGGTCTGCTGGCTATTGAACTTTGTGTAAACTGCTGTCAGTTTATAGACATTTATATATCATCATTATAGTTTATTGCACAGCTCTAGTTACAACATTGTAGCTGTGTGTTAGTCTCTGAATACGGTCTGAATAAGTCATGTACAGTGGTACTTGCAAATATGATCTCTTGAGGCACAACTGGTAATTAGTCCAACACTTAGGTCCTGCATTTATTTATGCAATTCAATTATACGTTGACACGAGGAGGGACAATTTACACCCTGAAAAACTGGCCTTTAAGTTGAGTGCAGTGGTTTAAAACGCAGTAGATTTTGTCTTTTCACATTTGCGGCAACATTATTCTTGTGTCAGTTGTTCCTTCTACCAGAGACAATATCCCCCTCTGAAGACATGATGGTGCCAAATGTAATTTGAATAACAGCCAGTCTGAGATAATGTATGTCTGGTCTGCTCACCTCTGGCACTTTTCATCGTCTTGTCTCATGCTCCTCTACATCAAACTTAGATATTGCTTTACCACTAATGCACCAGTTTAATGAAATACAGATGGACTGCCCTTCTTTACAGATGGCGACAGTGTGCTTCGTACCTTCTTTTGTCTTTTGCAGAATTTGATTTTATATCGTTAACAGGTATACAGGAATACTGTACTCGGGGGGGATACTTAAGTGAACACGGGGCTAGTTTTGGTCTTCACTCTTGTTGACATGGAAAATCCCCTCAGTCTGGACTTTCCTCCATGCGAAGCCTTCATGACTCAGATTTTCCTCTTTCCCGCTGACTTCTATAAACACACTTGTCACGTTTCAGGTTTTTCTAACTCTCCACAGCGGTAGAGGTCCCACTGCTTCTCTTCAGCCGACTCAACAACATGCATTGTTCTTTTGTTTTTCATGCCCTCAGTGTTGGAGAAGAGAGAGACGGAGAGAGGACGAAGATCTGCTCACCGGTGTGAGCTCCTGGGATGCTCCACCGACCCGTCCGCCATGCTTTTCTAAGGCCTCCAGAAGCTAAAGACAGGGTGTCATTAACCGGTAAGTGGAGCCTTTTGGACAAGATGTGGTTTCAATTTGAACCGAACCAAACTCTGAACTTTTTGGTTTGTTCTTGAAGTTTGTTTCTTTATGCAAGCATTCTCGCATTACCGCTGACAAGTTGCTGCTTTGATTTGTGTCGATTGTCTGACGTCTGAAACCGAGCGTTTCTGGGTGAGACTTTTATTGACGTAAAGAATTGGCTGCAGCTTGCCGCACACAACGCAGCGCAGCGTGCACCTCGCTGTGTGTGCATGTTAACACGCTCCTGCTGTGTGGGAGTTAGCGGCAGATCTTAATCATGGATAAGGGTTTTTGTTGTAATTACAGAGCTGGAGGCGAAACCCTAATCTCTTTGGTACATTATACGGTAAATCGGAGTGCGGCTAAATCGGGTCACTACCAACTCAATGCAGCCATCCCATTTCTGTGGATTTATGACAGGACTTACTAGGAGTAGATATTTCAATCTACAAAGCTCTCTCTCTCTCTCTTTCTCTTGTTTTCATTTGTGTCTGAAACTGATGAGCACCCCCCCCCCCCCCCCCCCCCCCCCCCTGCCAAGCGCTAAACCTTCGTACCAGTTTCATTTTCCCGAGGTGTCCCTGGATTGCTTTGCGCCATGGGAGAGAGGATTATTTTGGAAGTAAACGGTCCACAGGGCCGGCCGGCCGAGTTCGGTTTTAGCTGCCGTGTCCAGAGGGAGTGACGTCCTCATGCAGAGGCAGCGCGGACAGTGATGGATGGCCTCTAGCTTTCTGTCTCTTTCTGGTCCCAGACGTGAGGCATTGTTAAGAAAATATAGAGGGAAGCAGGCTGACGGGCCGCAGAGAGAGATGGCAGCTCGGCCTATGATGGATGACCACCTGCTGAGCATCCGCCACAGATGCAGATGAACTAGAATTGTGGCCTCTAAGGAGCCACTTTCAGTGTTTATAAGATACTGGCACTCCCAAACGTTTTGTGTGTCTCTGTTGGATAATAAACTTCATTTGAGTTAGGAGAATAAACCATAAACCACCAGGCAGACTTACCCACAACATTACTGCAAAGCCACACTGGAATCATGTGTTGTAACTGGAATTTAACTTTAATTTCCCCCCTGTTTTTTCTTCCTTGGCTATCCTGGAAGCCACAGCGTCGTCATTTCACTTTGCTGCTTCGGCCTGTAAATCAACTCCCTCGAAAAGGCGCTGAGTCATGTTAGAGTGGCCCACCCCCCCAGCCCATAAAGAGGCAGTGTTAATGGCGGCATTCACAGAAGTGATTTGCAGCCTTCCTGTTTATCCCAGTGCTGGTGGCCTTCGAGGCGGCTGATTGATGGTGTTTGTCGTCCAATCTCGGACTCTTGACTGAGAGTGGTTTCTGTAGCGTCGGCTGCAGCGGGACGGGGACTTCACTGGTGGCGTGTTCAGAGTTCTGCAGACCCCCCATTGAGACAAGACCGAGAAAGACCTTGAACTACCTCTCCTACGTCTCACTGCTTGAAGGACAAACTTTGTGCCAACCAGTGTGACCCAGTTTTTGGAGCAGGGAGAAAGAGGTGTGTGTGTGTGTGTGTGTGTGTGTGAGGCGGTGCCAGGGCATAGCCTACTTCTCGTACCCTACTTTACCCCTCAGAGCTCCGACTGCAACATCTCCTCCTGTTGTTTCTCTTTTTTTTTTTTGATTCATTTTGGCCAGATGGTGGATTACAGTTCAGGGCAAAGGCTGATCGCTGCCGCTGTCACAAGAAAGTGCTATTTTGGAAGCTGATCCACTGGTTTCACAGCATGTTCCAGCCCTTAAATATCCTATCAAAGATGTTCAGATTTAACCAGGGCACAAATGAACACATGGATATCACATGTTGATGATAGCTAGCAGGAAACTTGGGATCCTTTAAGCTACGCTAATACATATTTTAAACAATAGATCAAATGAGTGCATGTAATGTGAAAGGGGTTGCACGAGACATTTTGGGGCTTTTCATCGTATTGTTTTGGTTTTCTGGCCCACAGCATAACTAGTTTGGTTCATTCTCGCCGCTCTCAACGACCTTATTTCCAGCAGCAGTAGTAAACTGTTTTTAAATATTGTTTACCCCGGCTAACATTAGCCGCCGTAAGCTAATTGTCACACCAGACCAAGTGAGGGTGTTGCAGCAAACACCCAGAGAGTATTCCTGTGAATTCTACTTTATTTGTATGTGAGAGAATGTATTTATTGTTCCCAAGAGTAACATATTCTCGCTTTAAAACAATAAAATGAAGCGTCCTAGTCGAGGATTTGGATGTGCTGTGAACAGATACACAAGTTCCTCTTCTTCTGCACTTCTGACCGCTTAAGGCTGCAGTCACACCAAATCAGGCGTTTCAGCGATTAGTGTCGCTGTGGGAGTGTCGCTTATTAACGGCTCATTTAACGCCAGGCGACTGCGCGACGATTAGCGTCTTTGTTCCCTTGTGTTTGGGTTTGTACATCTCTGGATCACCGGATACATTATTGGCCACCGCTGTGTGACGTCTGGTTGCATTTCTCCAAAAGTTATTTCAGTTTTAACTTTATGCTGCAGGCCGCTGAGTTTTTTTTTTTGTTGTTTTTTACCGGCCCACTGCCGCAGCCTAAATGCGTTGCCCACATTCAAATGAATGGGAGGACTGGCGTTCACCTGATCTGGTGTGAATGCAGCCTGAGGCCTTCTTGCCGTAGCTGATGGACATTAATTTCGAACTGAACTCTGGGACCTGCATTATTAACAACAGCAACCACAGGGATCTCTCCAAACCAGGACTGAATTCTTATTTTACCCTTGACTATTGTGTTAAAGCTCTCTTTGATATTTTGTCTTCTTTTAGCAATTTAGAGTTGAGACAGGCATGCACTCCTTGTTCCCATCATGTTCTTGTTTGATCGTTGTGGGACGTTTTGCCTAAATGTGTTTAGAAGACTGTAATACTGTCTGTACACGTGTCCTCTCGTGCATCACTGCTGAATGATCTTTGGCAGGTTTACCTCTCTAATTTCAGAGTGACGGCTTCTTTAATTAAGACTTTGCTCAGTAATTAACCGAGCTTGGGTGCGTTCCTGTCCGTGGTTTTTAGATCAGATTGACAGATGAGAAGCAGGACTGCAGCGTTTGAAGAAGATTTGTGAATCTTATTCTAACGTTTGCATTTAGCCTAGTTTCCCATCTTCTTCTTCTCTTAAACCTCACAGCTTCTTTCTCTCCCCTCTTTTCACTCACATCTTTAGTTTTTATCTTTATTACACTTGGATGAAGACTAAATCTTGACACATGAAAAGGCTGAAGCGTTTCTGTGGCACAGGCAGCCTCTTTAAAGTGAGACGATAACCTCATGCAGTTCCGCCGTCTTTTGACTCTCCCTTCCTTTCTGCTTGTTAGAAGCAGGGGAACTAGAAGGGTCTTTAACTGACAGCTCGCCGTTTCCCTGGCTTCCCGTTTCTTTCTCCTTTCTTTTCTTTTTAACTGGCTGACAAAGGCAGCGGAGGACTTTGCAGAGTGTAGTTTCCTCGGTCAAAGGAAATGGTTAGAGGAGTGGAGCAGGGGGAGAGGAGGTGTATCTGTCAGTAAGAGAGGCTGTGCTGGGAGAAGGAGGAAGGGGTGGGGCCTGTGCTCCCATTCACATTGGTGGTACTTGGCTTAAGAATGAGATAGGCTGGGTAGGGGGGGGGGGTTAGAGAAGTTTTCCTCAGGAGGGTTGGTCAGAAACGGAGCCAAACATCCAGGAGAGCAGGCACAGAGTGGATGTTGTTGAGCCGACTGAACCTGAGACTGGAGGAGCTGAAGGCTGGATGATGATGAGGAGGAGCCGCTCACACACCAGAGCAGACATGCAGGGAACAAACCGGGGTGAGACACTTTGTGGGGATAAATAGGAAGGTAACTTTATGACTGGTGATTTAAGGTGACAGGAGTGTTTGGTGATAGCTGTTCATTCTCAGTTTGACAGACACAATTATTTGTTTCATAAAGATTAAGGTTTATTGCCTGGAAATATTTACAGCTGCAACGATAAGACGATTAGCTGATTGGCAGATAATTAGTGGGCAGTTATTTTTGTTAATCAATTATTCACTTTTTAAAAAAAATTTACACATTCTCTGTCATCAAATGTGACATTCTTCGGTTTTTCTTGTAAATTGATTAAGTTTGAGACCACAATTGATCACTTATAAGAGAAAATAATCATGAGAAAATAGACACGTTTCAGTTAACTTTCACTCTTCTCAGTTACTGCTCATTAAAACGTGTGTGTGTGTGTGTGTGTGTGTGTGTGTGTGTGTGTGTGTGTGTGTGTGTGTGTGTGTGTGTGTGTGTGTGTGTGTGTGTGTGTGTGTGTGTGTGTGTGTGTGTGTGTGTGTGTGTGTGTGTGTGTGTGTGTGTGTGTGTGTGTGTGTGTGTGTGTCTCTGCTCTCTTTCAGTGCAGTATAATCATTGACAGCGTTCAGCGCACCAATCAAACAAACCAGTAGCTCCTCATGTGAAATGCCTGTTCAGTGAACCGCTTTCTTTGTGGGCTTCTTGTCGTCCATAATATTTCATGCATGTTTATAATTAAAGAAGATTATTCAACCTTTTAGTTTCCAGGGAAGTCATTGAGATTATAAATCCTGTCCAAGAAAAGCTGCAACAACAGTGAGTTACAGAAACACAAAGTCAGTTAATCGGTTTGTTTATCCAAAAAAAGTAATCGCCAAGCTGTGACAATCAATTCCTTGTTTGAGTCATTTACAAAGCAAAAATGACAGCTACTCAAATGTAAGGATTGTGAATTGAAAATCCACTTTTTTCTGATATTTTATAGACTAAACAGTTAATCAACATTAAAAACGAATCCAGCTCTAGTTTACATCTGGCACCGTGACCAGCTGTCTGCCTGTGAGAAGGTAGGTTGTCTACAAAACTAAAATAGCTTTGTTACACTTTTCCTCTTATGTTCCAGGAGAGAGGGAGAGAGGGAGAGAGAGAGAGAGAGAGAGAGAGAGAGAGAGAGAGAGAGAGAGAGAGAGAGAGAGAGAGAGAGAGAGAGAGAGAGAGAGAGAGAGAGAGAGAGAGAGAGAGAGAGAGAGAGAGAGAGAGAGAGAGAGAGAGAGAGAGAGAGAGAGAGAGAGAGAGAGAGAGAGAGAGATCATTTGTTTGTTCCCTCGTGCAGACGCTCTCCTTCCTTTCACTCTCTCTCTTTACTCCTTTCTCTCCTCGTCTTCATCGAGTCAAAGGTGGCGTTTCTCTCTCCGTGATGATGAGGGCCAGTATTATAACAGAGAGTTTTCTCTTCTTCACCTGGTGTGGAGAATATTTTTAGACTCTCTCTCTCACCTCTGAGGCGGTGGATGTGTGTTTATGGCGTGGTGCGAACAAAGAAGGATTTAGTGCAGAGCTCTTTCAGTTAGTGTCAAAGCAGGTTTGTGTGACGTTGCGGTCTTGCCTGGCCGGGCCAGTAAACCCTGTTTATGCTGTATCTTTGTAAAATGGCCTCCATTAAAAAGAGGCTTTCACACTGTTTGCCTGTCTGATTGCCAATCGCACACGAGAGGTTGCCCTGCATGCCAATGAATGTCATAGGAGTGAATCTAGACTGCTGTATGTGTGATGAAATCCACTGCGGTGAGTGGTGTTTGTGATGTCAGGCCTTTAACTGCAGACTCTGTTTCACATTATATTCAGGGACGTCTTGTGGACTGAAGTCTCAGAGTATTGATCTCGGCTGAATAGATTTCTGTTCTTTACGACGTGTAAAAAGTAAACGGGCACTTTGGGGGAAGAATATCTGGAAAAGCTTTTATTCTGAAAGTCAAACTTTGACCTCTCCTCCGTTTGTTTGCAGTAAAAGCAAAGTACAAAACATTCAGGTAGTTATTATACTTATGCTAACAAATAACTGGCCACATTTTGAGTTCTTAAAATGTCAGCTTGTTCTTTAATATCGTGTCATTTACAACTTTCTGTTGCTTCATAGTTGAAAGATACTCTTAAATAGACTCAGATTTGATGAGCAGGTTTGGTACTAGACCCTGATTCTATAAAATGTAAAATTATAAATAATATATGCAATTACCGGGGCTGCCCTGAAGCCCCATATTCATTGTTTATCAGTTGGTTTGTGTTCATTAATCCAAAGCAAACTTGTTTGGTGATTAACACGTGTAACGCACAAAATAACTCGAATGTTGAGGGTCTTCTGGTCTTGCATGGAGGCCTGTGTGTCACAGTATAAGGTGCACATTCCTAAATAAATTTGTTTCACCAAATTACCACAAACCATAAAGGGTTAAAACCTATTAAAGCAAAGAACTGCAGCGAGCGCCTCACAATGTGTGTTGGCTTTTAGTCGGGTTTTGATCCAAACTGTTTTATGCAGAGCGATCACATTTAAGAAAAATGCACCCACTGCAGATTCTCTCTATATGAGTAATTCTATAAAAGTGTCAGTGCTGAAGGATTGGGGATAAAACTGTGAGGCTTTGGTGTGACAGCAGATCCCAGAGCTGCTGCAGAGCTGAAGGCTCGACGCAGGAGAAATATGACTTTAAATCTCTCTCAAGCCATGTGGCAATGCAAATGATGAGACATCGGAGTCGGCCGGTCCTCACACGGACCGGTACTCACTAATTCTGTCTGTGTTTAGTGTCATTAGCCGGTGTGCCGGCACATTCCTGCTGCTGGAGGAGTGACTGAGTCCGTCTGTCTGCTGCCCGACTGAGTGGCATTAAAACCTTCAAGGGCTTTTCCAGACAAAAACAAGTCTGCTCGCAGTCAGCTGACACTGTCGACATTAGGGGGGGGGGGATTAAAATGTAATTTACGAGCCCCGCGGTGGTGTTTTTGCTGCAAATATGAGATGAACAACATTAATGTACTGCAAAACAATAAGTTTGATAATTCGATTATATTTCTGCTGAGAGTAAAGAGCAAACAGTTTCATCTCTCGTTTATATTGGCCAGTCCTTCTTTTTGATATGATTCTGCACATAACTTAATAAAAAAAATGGATAAACATGTCAAATAAAACACAAGGAACACAAGACTGTCATTTATCAAGAGAAAATAACAAACGTGTAGTGGTTCCAACTACTCAAATGTGAAAATGTGCTGCTTTTCTTCATAATTTATGACTGTAAATTGAATATGTTTTGGACAGTTTGACCAAAATAAGTAATACTTTGGTAAATAAAATGTCATATTTCATCCACCACTCAGTAGTTGTTAGTGGACGGATCCTTTCGAGCCCACTGTGAGCGTATGGAAGCTCGTCAGAGCTATAGATGGTCTGAAGGCTTTAAGATGCTGAGGAGGGGCTCCTGGCCTCCATGTCGGCCCTCTGACCCCCCCCCCCCCCCCTTCTAATGTTTGAGGCCCCCGCTCACCATGGCAACAAAAGGGAGACCAGGGCCACATGATCATGACGGGGGGGGGGCTTTAACACCAGCTTGAGACCCCTCTGCTTTCCTTAGCAGAGTCCAATGCACAGTACCAGTCATCTGGAGTCCAGAGGGATTAGAGCTCATTCACTCATCAGGAGAGAGTTAGAGGGCAACAAACGGATCTGAGGGAAGCAACGGCAACTTAAGACCCTCTAGAGAAGGTGCAATTTACTCAAGCCAACATATATTGGTTAGGTTTCACTTGAAGTTTGTGTAGTTCCTGGTGGCACGCTGTAAGTGTAGATGAACGTTAACCACCATGTTTGTTGCCAGAAAGCTACGAGTTTGACTTGATAGCCCAAACCAGACGTGCAGATCTTTACGTTAATCTGATGGCAGTTCAACGTGTTGGTCTCATGTGTGAATAAGCACCCACATCACTCTGAGACAGTGAGACGTGCTCAGGACCGCCGTTAATTAATTAACAAAAATATACGTTTTAACAACAGTGATGCAACTTCTCTCTCTCCATATTCCTTGTCTGAAAATGATTATTTTTGGTCTTGTCTTCCTACGAACCACCAGGTGAGTTTACTGACTGGTGCACATTAAACCAGCACAAAGGAACCTTTAATTTAAAATCACCTGAATAGTTTTGTTCCTCCGTGATTCATGTTTCACACCCAAGTATCATCTCCAGTAGAAGGAGTTTCTCTGACAGCTGCAGTTTGTAACAATCTCTTGTAACAATCCCTGGGCGTTAGCGCAGTGCTGTAATCAGAGAGGATTATTTGTAATAAATACTGTCGTGGACTAAGTAGCTTTTCTCCGTGCATAGTGAAATCACATGAGATTAATCCTACAGGCTCTTCTCATTAGAAACACCACATGTCTCTCCTGCTGCCGTTAACTCACGGCTTCCTTCATATCGACTCTGTAGCATGAATCTTTTCAACGGCACACTGGTACATTTTAAACTCGTCGTGTTGAACACCTTTCTTGTTATATTCCCAATAACTACCACAATCAAAGTAAAGTATTAACAGATGCTGGCGCAGTATTTATAATAGTATAATCATATTTTTGTTTTGGAAGTTTCACATATAACAACATATTGTAGTACCTGATTTGTCCCAATCGGTTATTATGAGTATAAGTAGGGATCAGCCCGACATTGAGTGAGCTAATTAACGCACGCTAATCACAGTTACATCGCAGCAGGCTCTCCGTAAACTTGGCAGGTTGTAAAATGACTTGGCAGCATGGCCCTGTCCTGGCAGGTGGGAGTCTACAAGTGTCTGGCCAGCATGCCGGCTGTCAGTCAGTCTCTCTTTCACCTCGTTAAGGAACATGGACGGGCTTCCCCTGCAGGTGAAGAGGGTTACCGAGTAGGTGACACAAGAGGGGAAGTCCGAGCTGCTGAGCTGCAGTCTTGCCATACTTTACACCCTCAGTCATATCTCGTGTGACTTGCTGGACGAGCCTGAAACTCGAGGACGGGACGCACCCGTCTGTCTGATATCCTCTGCTGTGACTCACCGTGGTGTTCTTTCTTTAGAGCACAAAAGTCTGTTGTTTTAGTGTGTTGTCCATGTGCACCATGACCTCATCACCATGCGTCCTGTCAGGCCATTGTTCTCCACACAACACTCAACTGTTCAACCATCCACGGGACTCATTGTTGACACCGTGGTCGGTATGTGGCTGTTAACAGTGTCAATATTTACCAGCGGTTAGGGAGGGAAGCAGTAAGTGCTTTTGCCTCCTACGTTATGTTTGATTAACACCCACCACCACAGCAAGTTCGACCCGTCTCCTCTTCTCTGCGTTTCTGTTATCCACAGTTATGAACTGTTTCCCCCCAACGCTGATGAGATGTGTGGAGACAGTGGCCTTTGTTGCCGGCCGGGGAAATAGCCGGCATGTTAGGAGCCATTTTACGTCTCCAATGAAAGGAGAGCCTTTTCTTCTGCTGCCTCACAAGCCTCATGCCTCGAGCCCTCTTAGTGCTGCTTGAATGGGCTTCATGAATGGCCCGTCCTGGTTCTCTGTGTGTGGGCTTGTGGAACATTTGTATGCCTCAGTCTACTGTATATCATCTCTGTTGTAGTTGTTAGTAGACAAATTCCTTGAATGCACCCCGGTGAGGAGCTCGAACAGCTAGAATTTGACCTTATTAGTATCTGGCAGGAAAAAACATGCCAATTCAACGAGTGGTTAGTTTCCGAGATGAGATGATTAAATATCACAGCAACAGGTCTGAGTGTCAGCTATTTAAAAGAACACAGTTAACTCAGGAAATGTTCAAATACCAAATCATTTTAATGGTCAGCAAGCAAAGACCTGAAACAACAGCAAATGAGGAAGCTATCCGCTTCTGAAGACTTGTGACTTGACCTGTCCTTGAGGACGGACTTGGGACTGAACTTCAGACTTTGTTTTTCTGAGACTTAACTTTGACTTATCTGAAATGACTTGAGACCCCAAAGACTTGGAGATTTAAACGTGTCTTCATCTTTGTGAGCCTCACACTGTTGTTCTTCTCTCTCAGAGCGAGTGACCCCTCTGAGCTGCCACCATGGCCCTGGTTCAGGCTCTGCCCATATCTGGTGAGCCACACAACCCAGGCCACAGTGGAGGACCCCGCAGGAGACACCCCTCCACCTCTTCACCCCCCATCAACGCACCCCCCTCCGCTCTGGATCCTATGGGTTCTGTCAGCAGCCTCATCGCCACCCGCCCCGGCCCCTACCAGGACCACCGGTCTGTCGTTGAGCTTGGAGCGAGGGTCCGACGGCCCACGCCAGGCGCCTCCTTCCTGGACTCTGAGTCGCCCTTAGACCCTCTATTACTTCAGAGCATCCCGCCGTTCAAGCAACAGAGCTCCATGACTTCCAGCAAGGGGCTGGAGAAGGAGAGTGGGAACGGGAACTACACCTATCCGAATGAGGACTATATAGGCGACTGGAACGACAACCATGTAACACGAGCCAGCCCAGGAAGTGATGCAGGCGAGACTAAAGGATCAGGGTTGAATGGGAACATGGGGGGACCTCCTCCAAAACTGATCCCTGTGTCTGGGAAACTTGAGAAGGTGAGTCTTTGAATAAAGTAGCTTGAGTTCACTGATAAAATCTTACATTACATATACATGTTGTAGGTTCTGGTGCTCTTTAACTGTATTGCAATATACATTTATTATATCTCTGCTCTAGAACATGGAGAAAACAGTGCTGCGGCCCACCGCCTTCAAACCCGTCATTCCCAAGAGCCGCTCCTCCATGCAGTACCTCTCCCCTCGCCACTGTGCCAACGTATCAGAAAGCCAAAATAACCTGAACCTGCTGAGCCCCACCCACATCGAAGTTTCGCCCTCCTCCTCTGAGAAAACCAGCTTGTACAGCCGGGCCCGCATCAGCTGCCAGCTGACCGACTCCGGGCGCAACTCCCTCTGCAGCCTCCCACCTTACGGCAGCGGCGGCGGCTACAGTCTGGCATCAGGAGAGGCCTCCGCTGGCCACCTGGAGCCCATGAAGAGCGCTCCGCCGGTCAGCGGACACGGACACTCCAACTCGGACAGCGGGCGCTCGTCCTCCAGTAAGAGCACAGGCTCCGGCTCCATAAGTGGCCGAGGTCAGCCTCTGTCGGACAGCGGGTCCAGCGGGCGCTCCCCTGGCCCGGTGGAGGGATACGAGGGAGTGGTGAGGGACCTGGAGGACAAGCTGAGGGAGAGAGAGCTGGAGCTGCAGCAGCTCAGAGACAACCTGGATGAGAACGAGGCTGCAATTTGTCAGGTTGGTAGACGGAACTTGACACTGTAAACCAAACTCCTCTTTCAATGACGGGACCTATTTTTTGTTCTGTAAATCCTAATGGATTTGTTGCTCATGTCCTTCGTCGCAGGTTTATGAGGAGAAGCAGAAGCGCTTCGAGCTGGAGCTGGAGGAGCTGAGGCAGGGCTGTGCCACCAGGATGCAGACGGCCTCGCAGAAGGCCCAGCGTGCACAGCAGGTGCTCCAGTTGCAGGTCAGAGCCTCCGACAAAAAAAGCTTGATCAGGTTCCACTACACACCAGTGGTGCTGCCATTTTCCTACAAATGCAGTTAAATAACAGATTGATAAGCAGTCCACAAAATTCATTTTTAATTGATTGAGAGGAAGATCCTGCAGCATATGTAGCAGTCAAACCTCTGTAAACAAAAATATAAGTTACCAGGAATGAGTTGACATTAGAGAAAACCATATGTGAGAGTTGCTGCCATTTGCGTACATCAATGACAGATAGAAGCAATACCAGATAGAATTTTAGCCACTTTTGACTTAGTTATGACATTCAGACGTGCGTTGATCTACCTTTTTAAGACTCGGACCTACAAGGAAATTGCTACGGTCGTCTTGTACCGACACTGGCTGTGTTCATGGCCGCAGGTTTATCAGCTCCAGCAGGAGAAGAAGAAGCTGCAGGAGGACTTTACTCAGCTTCTGAAGGAGCGGGAGCAGCTGGAGGAACGCTGCACCTCCTTTGAGCACGAGAAGATCCAGCTGGGGCCTCGACTGGAGGAGAGCAAGTGGGAGGTGAGCGGCTCGACAGGAGTTCAGCTGAGGGACGTTTTTTACTCAGTAAAGCAATGATCACGATAAAATGAGACGGTTCGGGCTTTAAAGTTAAAGTTTATCAAGGTGCCATCGTTTATTGATTTCACCGTTTCCCATCCCTCCTTAAACTCAGCATCACTCATCTCACTTTAAGCACTGCACATATTATTCCTGGCCTTTTTACTTCAGAGTATCAATCTGGCCATGACAGCTTCCCCATAATATATATATTTATGGACACGTTTATGTCCCTAATTAAAAGAAATAGAATCAAACATCATGTTCTCATTCAGTGACTTGATACAGGAAGTGAAAATGTAGCTGTACAGGTCTTGTGAGTGCTGATCTTTTGGAGATCTTGTTCGTGTAATAATCAGACGACTAACATTATGACAAGAAGCACTCACATCAAGAGAACAAGCTCCAGACATGGATCAATAATGACATTGATCTTCTATGCTGTGAGAGATGAATAATATTGCCACAAGGAATCATTTCTAGAAGTCTAAAGATCTTGGAGAGTGAGTGTATTTGATCCCTGAGACTGATTAACTGATACTTCTTCATACAGGGAATCACTGTGCTGTTCAGTTGAGGTGTTGTAGACCAGTACATCTACACACATTAACCAGGGTGAGAGGAATATACAGCCTGAGTTTAAGCAGATCTTTGTTGGTGATCAAATGACATTTACTGATATTAAATAAAGTGACAAAGCTTCAACCAGACGAAGAATCAACATGGATGGAAATGTTGTCACTTGTTGCTCAATAAAGATGAGTTGAGTTTTGGTTTACTCAAACTAGAGGTCCAGCGATCGTGGATTTTTAAAGGCCAATATCACAATAGATAGGAAAAATACTTTACTTCTGCAGAAGCCTATTTGGCTTCTAACAAACCTTTTTTTTTGTCATTCTGAATTGAATCATTGGTAAGAGATGTGTTCTGTGGCTTATGACTTGCATTTAACAATTTAACGGGACGCGCAACAAAAGTAATCCTGGCCACTCTTACACACCATTCATGTAAGTGAATATTAGAGAGGAGGATCCTTTTAAGTGTGCGATTTCATTTCATTAATGGATAGTTACGTGGCTGGATTATTTGGAAGAGAGAACGCCCGATTGGTAAGTAAATTAAAGTAACAGTTCAATGATTTACTTTACCTCGCTGACTTGTGAATGAAATGAAAATAACTTTCAATTGTAACCCTATTTATACTTTTGCTTTACTGAGCTGAATAAAGATCCTGGACCGTTTCTCTTCTCCCCTCAGGTCTGTCAGAAGTCGGGGGAAATCTCGTTGCTGAAGCAGCAGCTGAAGGAGGTGCAGGGAGAGTTATCCCAGCGCGTGGGAGAGATCGTCTCACTGCGGGGTCAACACAGAGAGACTCGCGGTGAGCTGACCAACACCCAGGTCCAGCTCCAGGAGGCCCACGGCACGACCCGCATGCGAACCCTGGAGCTGGAGGTGTGCGAGAACGAGCTTCAGCGTCGCAAGAGCGAAGCGGAGCTGCTCAGAGAAAAAGTGGCACGCCTCGAGGGAGAGCTGTCTCACCTCAGAGACGCGTTGGCCAATCAGGCCTCAGGAAACAGACAGTGCCAGGTGTTCCAGGAGGCAGAGGAGCACCTGCTCGCCTACGAGAGCGACGAGGCGAAGGCCCAACGGAAGAGCGGCGCCGAGGCCCTGCAGAACATGAAGGCGCAGATGGACAGGATGAGGGCCGAGCTGGCTTTTGAGCTCCAGCGGGCCGAGCAGCAGACGGGAGGCTTCGAGGTGGAGCGCCGGATATGGCAGGAGGAGAAGGACAAAGTTATCCGCTACCAGAAGCAGCTGCAGCAGAACTACGTGCAGATGTACCGCAGGAACCGAGAGCTGGAGCAGCTCCTGCAGGAGCTCAGTCAGGAACTGGAGAGCAGAGAGGAGGACGAGGGCAGCGGCAACGAGATCAACTTTGATGAGATCGCCGCCACGGAAATTTGACCCCCCGTGTCTCTCCATCTTTTGATTTGCACTACTGTCAGCTAAATGTTGTTGTTTCCCCCCGCTACATGTCACAGATCTGATCTCTATTGTGCTGTTTAAGATGACAAATGAGCAGATATCACGAATAAAAACAAACATCTTTAGTGTAAAATCAGCTCCGTTAATGTCTCTGTAACTAACTAGACATCTCTCTCATTTTACGCATTTGTGGGAGAATTTGTTATGTATGAGTAACTTCACTCAACCTTTCACTCTCCTCCTCCTGAGTTGGTCATGACTCCAACTCGCCTGCTGGGTTTAACGCCACACTCCCACTCCGTGTTAGCAGTCAGCTCTCATTAGCGCAGTTAATTTAGCCGGAGCCCACGCTTGTTGTCCGCTGTCAGTAAACGTGGGACTCCACACATTCAGCGTGTCACGATAAGAGCGAGTGAATCAGAGCCGGGTGATGATGACGCTGGATGCAAACTCTCATCATGACCAACAAGTAAACAGTCGATGTTTCCAAAATATGTCTACTTCCTAAATTTGTAGGGACAAAAACACTCAAATTTTCCAATCATATAGAGCACACATTTCTTGTTTTTATCAAACAAAGTTAAAGCCCTCCTTCAATTGTTCTCACATATCTTGAACAAATCATGAAAACTACTGAGTGGCTATGATATAGAGCAGTGATTTCAGACTCAACCCTGAAACCACAGCGGTTAAATGGAATTGAATCACACCCGTGTGCTTCTCCTACAGTGACATGTTTAATTGTTTTCTATTAGGTCAATCAAGGAAGCAACTGAAGCTTCTTAAATCACATTAATGCGAAACGTTGTGTGATTTCTGCCTCCCAAAGAACTCGCAACACCAAACTGCTGCCTTCAATTCTTGTCTTTTGTTGCGTTCGCTTGCTCCTCGGTTGGTCTCTGTTTGGAAGTCGCTCTTCATGAACTTTTAAGTCTTAATGTGGAAACATAGATGCTCAAAGATGTGTTGTGTTGCTCAGAGCGTATAAACAACACGCGATAGCTGTTTCCTTTCCCTAAAACCACTAAAATATTGCTTTACCTGCCTCGTTATCAGGGTTAATGCTAATAAATAACTTTTCTAACGCATCTACTATGTGGACGGAAACTAACAGTTGCAACCTAATAACATGTAACGAATTACATGTGAGCAAAAAATGTATATAAAGTATGTGAATTGATTAAAAAGTTTCTTACTTTCCGTCATGTTTTGTTGTTCACATGAATTTTACCCGTCGGGAAGTAATTTTTCTAATAATTCCAGCAACACACGAATGCAGCATTTGTTACGTTAGACAAACTAATAACTAGACCTTTGTGATAAACAGTGTTGAGAGTCCTCGGGAGGTAAGAATCACATTTATATTATAATGTATAAGGTATAAAACCAAATTAATATTGACTCATAGTACAGAGTATACCCTTATATCGCCCATTCCTACTGTTTTAAATTAGTTCTACTAGTCATAGTAACTTACATAAAACCAAAAGTATAACACCTGATGATCAGTGTGCGAATTCAGTGTAGTTTTCCAGTAAAACAGAAATGTTTTACACTTACGAAAACTGCCTATAAGAGGTTGATTACTGTGTGTGTGTGTGTGACAGGAAACACACATGATGGGTGTTTTGGTGTAAAGTGACCATGACTTGTGTTTTCCCACCAACCTTCACAGCATAAGCTCCGTTTCATGTTTATTTACTTCCCCGTACGACAGAACCGAGAGAAAACTGACTTTTTGTTCCTCCATCACTGCCGATTGAACCGTCGTCCTCCGTAAATAACTGACCAATCGCAACGGTTTCTTCCCGGAGGTGTCAGTCCATCTCAAAACAAATACAAGCATGGCCACTGTGAATAGACCAAAGCAATGTCGCACATTATATGTTGCTCCTACAGATACCTGTGTATTAATGTTTGTGTGGATGTTTGTTCCGTTTCCTCAGTATCATTTTATAATCCACAATATTGTATGAAGACATTAACTGTATATTTTCATGCTGTATATCTGTTGAACAAACCTACAATGTTTTTAATTAAAAAAAAGACATTTCAAAGCTGTGTGGTACATTCAGATTTGTTCTCTCCGGTTCTCTTTGTAACACAATGATCGTAATTCTCTCCGATGACGACGTGGGTTAATTGTTCTCATCTCCTTAACATTTAGTCATGTTTTAAGGTTTGTGGTTTGGTGAAGCCTTCAACACATCCGACGTTAGAGAGCAGAAATGTTTCTGAACGCCTCACGTCGCCCTCTGCAGGTCAAAATGTAAACTTTTAGTCAACAACATGGAGCTTTTAAAAAGGCAGGCAGGTTACAGTGCGTCATCCTGCATATTTAAACAAACACTGCTGCACTACTGCTTTTGAGAGGATGTTAATGAATAGAATGTTTTTTGACAGGCATTGGTTCCTGGATTGTAATAAAGTGAAATTTAAGGCATCAGGAGCACCATATTTTGATGATTTCTGGATCCAAATTTAATTTACTGTAAATGTCTGTTTACTCTGAGTAATTCCATGACAATATTCCTCTCATATAGTCATTCATGTGCATAATCCTCAAGTCCTGTGATCAGCTTAGTTGCTCAACACTCACCAGAGTCCATGTAATTATTCCCAACTTGAACACGAATGGCATACCTGACCTCAGATCAGTGTGTTCAGGCCGTCTCCGTGTTTAGTCCCAGAAGCTAAATCACAGAGCGCGAGTCTAAAGTCACGACCAGAGTCTCAGTCTCCTTTCAAAATGTTTTTGGGGACTTTGACCACGAACACCATGGGGTCTTTGGCCTTGTGGCTGAAGGCTTTCCGGATGATGTCGACAGCGTGCAGATGGGTTACGCCCCGCAGCGAGACTTCGTCCACAGACACCAACTCGAATCCAGCCTGGGGACACGAGAGGGAACGTCGGATACAGAACTTTAAAGATAAAACAAATGGAGTAAAGTGCAAACATTCAGACAGCGTGTTAATGAGATGTAAAATAAAACCCACTGAATAATTATAATGTTATGCTGCTCGAAGGTACTGCAGAAATGTGATATAATAAATCATTATACTGGTTTTCCATCATGATTGTGTAACGTATTAAATGACATTCTACATGGTATTAAAAAGTCTTACCGTGCGTTCCAATACACATACTAACAAACTATTTAGTCTGCAAGTAAAATATTTAGAATGACCCTTATAAATAATATGTAAAATGCAGTATGTCAAAAATACCAGGAGGTTCTACTCCATTGCTTTTCTGGCTATTTTGACCCACAATCCTTTGCGCAGCAGTTCAAAATGCAAGGTGCCATGTTATGAGGAAGTAACATGTCCCATACATGCATACTGCGTGCAACATGTACGTACTTTGTAAGAGCAGCTGTAATATGTCATGAAAATAAAGAGTATTTGATCTGTAACGCAGCTAAAGATTTCGATTCAGGGTGAACTCTGCAGAGACTCTGGTCAGTCAGCGTCGCCTCACCTTGAGCACTTCACAGGTGGAGGCAGCTCCTCCAGGAAAGATCTTCTCGATCTTCACCACCGGCTGAACCTTCGACTCCATCCCGCCAGAAATACTGATGCCTGAAACACCAGAACACACAGGAGTGGGTGGGAGTCAGTGAAGCATCTTATATTTGTGTACCGACAGAACACCAGGTGTTCCACAAGCACTGGTTTACTATGAAAGGAGGCAAAGAGAGGAGATGTTGTGCAGCTGGTATTTTTGCATAATTTTGCATTAACATTGAGAAGAAATACAAGAAATAGTAAATCTGTACTAACTATCATTCCCTTCATTTAAAATCATATTTTCTCACAAATTGTACATATTTATGAGATGCTTCTGGCCTTAAGTCAATCCTATACATTTACCCAGAGACTGTTTGGTCTTGGAGATGCTGACTGTTTTGAGCTCGTACTCCTGTTCAGGCTCAGAGCCGTTGAGTCCGTTCTCAGAGGCCTGATGCCCGTTCATCTGCTCGCTCCCGACTCGCTGACCTGGACTCGTTCTGAACACCTGCGACAACGAGGGCCGACTCCTGCGAGCAGCGCTCTGCAGCGTGAACACGGTTTCTTTACTCCGGTCTCCACTTCTCTCCTTTTTCCCTTTGGAGTGGCCGTTTCTAAACAGGGACCTTCCCCTCTCTGAGGTCGTGTCTGAGGTTGAGTGCAGTGAAACCTCGTCGAAGTGGACGGAGCGAATGGTGCCGATGTCTGTCCGGAGAGGAGGACGGGGGTCCGGGCCGCGGGCCAGCAGCCAGTTGGGGAGCATGGCGCTGGCAGAGGGGGGTCGGAGGTCTGTGTCGTATCCGTCCACTGGTATGTCCAGCAGCGGGGTGAAGAACCTGGAGGGACGGGGCCTCTGCCCGGACCCCCGGGGCCCAGACACGCTGAGCTTCTCCAGCTCATCCAGTAGGTGGCTCTCCTTCTCCACCTCCTCAGCATTGTGGAGCTCAAAGCCTCCCCTGAAATCTGGAGGGAAACGACAGGTCGTATTTACACCTTCTTTTATAACATGTGCACTTGTACTCAGGCTGTGGTTCAACATGGTTCGTGTAGAAGCCCATGTTAAATTATGCATGACAGAAAAGATCTAAGGTATAATATTCAAATCAAAGATACAAAGACATGTTTTTCAGAGAATATCAAAACACAAAACTAAAATCCAAAACTACATCAAAATGAAGCACTGACCCGGGATGGGAGTGATGAGGCGCCGCTTGGGTGCTCGACCGGATGTGGGTGAGCGAAGAGGAGGAGTTTGGACTACAACACAGAGAAGAAGAAGAAGCGTAACTTGAACTGTTCAGAGCCGAGTCCATGTGATCAGACTGATTGTGACAAATCCAGCATGCTTCACACGCACTTGAACGATACTTGAGGATATCGTAGGCCTCGACTTCCACGGGTGTCACCATGTTATTGAATGCACTCAGATCAGGAGGAGGAAGCAGCATCCTGAGGAACACGACAGCAGCAAAGGAAAAAACAAGACACCGAGTCATTTTCATTGTTGTGTTTCATTACAAAACATTTTGAATTAAGTCATCAGTGTGGAACATTTGGATTCGAGAAAGATTATCCTGAAAAATCCTTAATCCCCTTCTGGCAGTATTTGTAAAACCACAGTTTCTCTGGCTGCATTTTAGGTAATTTAAAGTTACTATAAGGAACTTTCATTTTGTGTTGATTTTGTGGTAGTGTTTCCGAGCACCAGAGTCCCCTTAGAAAACCTAATTTTACTGCAGAAGGGTTCTGACAGTCTGCTACGCTCAGTCCTGGTTCTGGTTCTCCCGTGGCTCCTTTCTCTCCAGTGGGCCCAGCAATAGGTCCTGGGTCTCCAGCAGCGTGGTGTCGGTGTTGGCTCCCAGAGAGGAGAAGCTCTGCTCCTGGCCAGAGGAGGAGGAGGAGGAGAAAAAGCTGCTGCTAGGAGCTGAGCTCTCCTCCTCCCACCAGAGCTTCCGACTGCAGGTCCAAGGAGGCAGCAAAGCCGGATCTGGGTCTGTCCACGGTGGACTGGCTGCTGCCATTTCTGGTGAACTTGCATGATTTCGTCTGATTTTGCGCGGAATCCGACCCGGTGGCACCGATGACAAGCATTAAGAATAACTATAGAAATAGACAATCTTAATTATTACCGGACTTCCCTCAGCAGCAGCAGCTTCTCCGGTCGGTCCAGCACGGCCAGCAGGTGGCGTATCAAGTTCTCCACTGACCGCTCTGCCACGTACTGTTCAAGAGTAGGAACAACAATTTAGTTATCCGGTTGGCAATGACTTGATGTGTGAAATATATTGCGTGATAAACACTGTCAACACAGACTCGTCTACACGGGCAGCCTAAAGGTCAGCACATCCTTAAAGCTACAACAGTCCTTCTGCAGCTGTGAAAGCTTCTCACCCTTCGGCACGTCTTCATCACAGCAGCCACCTCCTCCTCGGTCAGCAGCCGGCGGGCCATGTCCTCCACCGCTCCCAGCATCTCTGAATTTGGCATCGCACTGACCTGACGTCCCCCTGAAAACATCGCAGGGGCAGTCCAGCTTAATAGGAGTAAATGATGTTACCGACGGGCATGCAGCAGTTACAGTCTGAATAAATCTGCTCTATCGGTGAATGATTGAACCAGCCAAGTATATGAAACTGTTTGAATCTGAATGAAAATTTAATCTCACATTTTTAGTGTGTATTAATCCGCATCTGAAAATAGTCCCCAACAAATGCACTATTTTCTCTCGTTCGAGTAATGTTTGATTAAACACTACAGTGCCCAGCTGTTCTAGGGAAGTGAAACTGTGTTTTAAGATAAACATCTTCAGGAGTGAAAGGTTTTGGTGCTCGACGGGGAAGGCTGTTGGTTTTAGTCCTTTCATGGGATCTGTTGAAAATATAGAATAATGTTTGAAGCTGTAACCTTTTGTAATCCTATGTGTTCTTGTTTACTTGTGTGATTGTCTTCATAGCACAAACGTGCCAGCGTCTTCTGTGGGCCATTCAGAGAATCATCTAATTACTGTTCAAACTAAGGTGGGCTTGTTGCAACTTAAAAGCATGTTCTAGACGGATAAAAGCCGCTACCTTTGCCGGCCTTGCTTGTGGACGGAGACTTGGAGCGGCCCTTGGAAGTGTCCCTCTTGCGTCCGCCCTTGAACAGCAAGTTGACGAAGGTCTTCGAGCGCTGCAGCGTGCTCTTCTCCTCCGGCTGCTTCCCTTCCTGCTTCTTCTCTTTCTTCTGCTTGATCTCTAAGGCGATTGGACAGCAACGGTCGGCCATTTGTGCAAAATTTCAACCGTGTCATGTTTTGGATGTTACTCGCTCTCCGCTCGCCTCACCTGCCACGGTGACTTGGCTCTGGGACCTGCTGATCGGTCGGCTCGGTCGGCTGAGAGCCAGCAGCACGGCCGTCTTGGTGGAGTCTTGCCTCCCGCTGCCCTCCCCGTGGATCACCGTGTCTCTGAGCAGAGTGGTTCGTCCCAGGCTGCGGGTGGTTTCTGCAGCCGTCCTCTGAGAGGGAAGGTCCGTCTGCATGGCGGTCTCAGTTCGGCCTGACTCCAACCTGGACAGATGAACAACTAAGTATGCACATGTTCAGCTTTTTCAAGGCCTATAGCGCGAGATAAAAGTACTACGTTGTTTCGGTCTAGTGTTTCTTAAAATCTCTGAACACAAAGATGCCGACCCTGACCTCTGGTCCTCAGTAGAGATGCAGACATCCACCATGTCGGACCCAAACGGCATGCTGGGAGGGAACATGACCTGCGACAGGCCGCTCAGAGAGCTGACCGGCGTCCCGGATGACAGAGAAGAGGCGGAGGAGTTGGATTCTGACCCCTGGGAGGAAGATTTCTGAGTACCGTTGGCGACTGAGGAAAAGAAAACAAAGAGAACGAACTTAAATGGATCCGAGCGTGTCACTGAGTGTCCTGTGATCTTCACAGACTCTCAGATGGAGCCTCACACAGACCAGATAGCTTTCAGGATAATGAAAACAGATACTACATACGCTTATTGAGCCACCTGTATTCCGCCACCATCTCTTTGTAAGCAGGGTATCGTCCTGCTTCCTGTGAAGATATGGCCACAGATATGCAAATGAGATACAGTAGAGACCTTGAAACTTTTATAGGATCGCTATATTTGATAAAGCGTAACCTTAGAACCACACACACACACACACACATAAACCTCTTCCTCCTCAAAAAGAAAACACATTTGCCTTCTTGACTTTCTAGTAACCTTTTGATCGTCGGGATGCTTTCTAACTCTTCAGTTTCCTCCGGGGCAAAGCGAGGGATCCCGCAACAAAAACTTAACACGGCCCCAAGCTTTGATCGGCACCTGATCCCAGCCGCCTGGTGAATAATGCACACGGCCCGGCTATTTCTCACAGCGAGAAACCCAAGCTCCGACAAGTAGAGTGAGCGAGGGAATATTACGGCTGCATGCCAGCTGTCGGGCCCGGCCACACTAACCGCCGCTGAGTGTGTGTGTGTGTGTCGACACGGCTTGTGGGGGGTTTGTGTTTGTGAGATAATTAAAGATGAAAAGGTTGGAAAGTTAAAAGCGACGTCGTCCAAACCGAGGCGGTAATCAAAGAATCGACACGCTTTCTAACAACAAAGAGTCCTTAATGTGATATTAACACTGAACTCAACAGCAAACATTCAGCTGAGACATCTTCACTTTTACGAACACGTTATAAAAGATGAAAGCTCCCAATTTCCTATTTTTCGATCAAATTTGATTAATTTTACCTTCTGGAAAACAGTTTATGTTCGTGATGTAATTTTTTTGCTTCATCTGTTTCTCAGTCAAAACTTGTGTTTCTGTTTTGTTTTGTCTTATTTTTGGCTTGTCGGTCGTCTGTGAAGCACTTTGACCTGCAGTAACCTGTATGAAAAGTGCTGTACAAATAAAGTTTGATTGATTTAATGATGAAGACTTCTGACCATCATTCATTTTTTTAAAACGAGCAGAAAATTCTCTTGACAGCGTCGATGAGAAAACTTTTTTTGTGAGCTCAAGATTTTACACAAAAGCATTTCTCAAATAACTTCTTCAGCTTCTATTTAAATTTACTCGTGCAACATCTGAAGAGCAGTTTTCTTGTAAGTATGATTTTAAAAAATGTTTTTTTTCTTGAAAATAATGCATAAATCAACATTTTTGAACCATTGGCTCTTGTGTTAAAGCAATAAAAACGTGTATAACCTTGATGCCAGACTTCAGGAGCTCCATATTTTCCTCATGTCTGCTACGGAGGATCAAATGCTGAACATCGCCGCTCTCACCTTGATGGTCAGCATGACGTGCGTGTGGCTCTTCAGCACCTCCACAGCACTACTGTGGCTGATGTCCTCAAAGCTCACGCCATTGGCAGCCAGGATCTGGTCCCCCATCTTTATCCCATTCTGCTCAGCCAGACCACCAGGATCCAGTCTGAAACCAGCACACAGAGGTGAGTGAAAACGCTGCTTTCATTAAAAGGTTATATACATGGACTTTTACAGATCAATAGATCGCTTCCTGATCAGATTTCACGATCAGCAGATGGATTTATTAGTAGTTGAGCTTTTGAAATCATGCTACAATCGGATATCTGCTATCTTAAAATCATGTGGTTGGTTCGTTTGCTTTCACACCACAAACCAACCACACCAGAGTCCACTTGGAGGCAGACCGGGACCTTTTTCAAGCGGTCTAGGTTTGGTTGTTGGTCCGCACCCGGGTTTGATTGACAGCTGTCACACCAGCCCATACAAACCTGACTCCAAACACTCCAGAGTTAAGGTTAAGACAAACAGGTTTGGAAGAGATCATTTAATGACTAACTGTTCTTAGACAGAGAAAATGAACATGGTGTAGAAGAGCCTGTAGTCCACGGCGGAGGTACCTACTTGGAGACATAGATGCCCAGACCAAACTCCTTCCCCCCCCGGATGTTGAAGCCCAGGCAGTAGTCGTCGGAGGTGGTGGAAAGGTGGACGATCCTTTGGAGGGCGCTCCCCGAGCTGGCATCCGAAGGTGTCCGTCCGCTCTCCTCCACCACCATACGCCTCTGTATCAAATCCACCCTGGAAGATTTCCCCACAGTCGGTCAGAATTTTTCTTCTTCTCGATAGACGGAAGCTAATAAAGATTCAGCAGTAATAGCTCCTTCATCACCAGGTAGTCTTCTCCTTGGAGTAGCGGATGCCGGGGACTTTGCCAACACGCCTCACCACCATCCTCAGCCTGTTGTTGCCCGTCAGGACCTTCACAGCGCTGCTCATCGTGATGCTCTCCAGGCTGACGCCATTCACCTCCACCAGTTTATCCCCTACGAGCAGGCCGGCCTCCTCTGTGAACACACACACACAGGAGTGTGAAATCACACACAAAGTCACAGACAGTGTCCGTGTCTAGCTGGTCAGTGTACCTGCTGTGCTGTTGTCCTCCACCTTGCTGACGAAGATGCTGAGGCCGTGCTCTGAGCCTCCGCGCACGCTGAAGCCCAGCTTGCCGTCCACACTCTTATCCACTGTGATCGTGTGGAGGTCCTCGCTGTCGTCGCCACCTAAAACAATAACATCACATGGATGCTGCGTCAATACGCCAATAATGGTCACAAATATCAGGGGGAAAGTCCTGTATTATTATCAATGTCAGTCAAGCAGGAATCTGACAATTCATAACATACAGCAGCGGTTCTCTTTCTTCTTTCTACACAAACGTAAATATTCTCTTTCATTTCTTCTTCTTTGAGGTGACACATCTGTGGGAAGTGAGACGTCACTTTTAAGGACCTGCTCCCTGTGTGGATATAAATGGCTCTTTCTAAGCGAACAGAAAACACAATGATTTTAATTCATAGCATACGTACATTCTGTGTTTATAAAATATTTACTTTGGTTGGAATGTGAACTTTATTTTGTATTTTTTATATATTTTGTATCTTTTTTTACATTTCTTATTTCTTAACAAACAACGATATGTTGTATTCTATGAATGTTGAGACACATTTCTTGTCTCACATTATGTTAATGACGGTGTTCTCAGGTTTTCGTGATTTGTCACCATTTTTCAATGCTGAACCCCTTCTGTTCTCAAAAGAGCAGGTGACTGTAATGCAGATGTACGATATTAGTGGGTCTCAACTGATCCAGGCCTACATTTTCTAAAATAAATACCCCGTTCTTTGTCTGCCAGCCTTATGAACCAGACTAAACCAGTATTTTGTCTCCAGTATAGGTTGTAATGTGCACGACACAACAAGCAGCCAGCACAACTCCTCCTTACCGTCCACAGGGTAGTTGATGAGGATGACCCGGCCCATGGGTGAGCAGGATCGGATTCCTCGCCGCCGCTGCTCCTTCTTCCGTAAGAGGTTGCGTGCAGCCGTGTGTGACCCTTGGGTCCCGGAGGTCTTCTCCCTGCGGGACGGGTCTGACGAGTGAGCCATGGAGGCCGGCAGGGTCCCGTTTCACACTCGCTCCTCCAACGGGGGCTCAGCTCCGGGCGGAGGAGCCTGCAGAAGGAAAGGGGATCCTCAGCCGGTTTGTCCGCTGTGTTCCCGGCACACTGACACTAAATTATGGTCACATTTTGCTTTTTTCCTCTTCCGGATGATCCAACTCACCGATGCAGGTCGCTTTGTGACATGACAGCTGACTCTTTGGCTTCCTGGAGTCACACTTTGGTCCATTCCCGCCCATGTTGCATCTCTCTCACCTGTCTGAGTCTCACAGAAAAAAAACGAACAGCAATGCATGAACACATAAAATATCTATAGTCCCTACAACTCACTTCACATTAAGTCCATTCAGTTATACTGTAATTTGTCTCTGCGGGTGAGGTTAGAAATAGGATTTAATAGGTTTATTTAGCTCAGACCTGACCCACTTAAGAGTCAGGATGTCACGTGGTGCTGCTGCCTTGGTTACCTGTCACTAAACTTAACCCGTGATGACAGCGTGTCCTCATGTAGTCACCTCGGGGTTTCCCCCAGGAGTCTCAGGGTGCTTCAGCACCCCGGACAGCGACGTCAAAAATAAAAGCGTGCAAGGCTGCGTCACAATCACGAAGGTGACTTTTAACGTATATTTATAAAGACCAGGATGGATTTAATATTTGCAACTTCTGCGTTTTATTCCAACACGCGGGAACAAATGAAGACCTATCTCGCCCAAAATACACAACAAAGCTAAATACTTACCGAACATCTTACGTTTCAAGCGGAGATCACAATGCAGACAACAGGCAGCTCTTCTCATGTATTCTGCTTAAAAACTACCGGACAACAGACACCAACCGGAACAGCACTTTGACAGGATAAAACAAAGTGTTTCTCTTAAATTCATCCCGTGTTCTGCAGGTGAACTGAACTAAACTCAGCTCGTCGGCCTACCTGAGTCCGTGTTGTGCAAAATGATCCATCGCACCTGGCTGCGACATTTGTGACCGGTAACAAGGCCCGCCCCCCGGCTATGTCGATTGGCTGCATTGAAGTTAATTGGGGGCATTTGAGTGGACGATTTATATGCCGATCGATTGACAGCGTGTCAGGACTTTCAGACAGAAAAACATGTAGTCATTACTTTCAGATTCGAGTGCAAAATGAATGCAACACAATGCACACAAATTCATTTTATATTTATTAAATGACTCAAAGCAAAACATTTGTATTTATTCTATCATTGCGGTTCGAGATGGCTTTCAGCATCAGGTCTGCCTCTAAAACAGATAAAATCACATGTGTTTGAAATATAATTGTATCCAATCTGACTTTTATTAATTCTCTTTTCTTTCTCCAGGATTGAAGAAAGATCAGTTTTTGTCCCAAAATCCCTTCTCCCTCTATCCAGTCGTACACGCTGACTGAGGGAGACATCAGTGCACCTTCTGGGAGAAAATCTACACAGTTTCTTCTCAGAGACGACAAACTTTGATCAATAAATACTAAATGTGAAAGAGAGGCCCTGCAGGAAACCAGACTGCTGGCTCTGAAAACTCCCCCAAGTGGACTTCAGATGATTTTCATCTCAGGAAGTCCAACATCTGAACATGCAGTGAGTAATATTGAAAACAAACTGTAGAGCACAAAGCTGTGTTTTATTGGTCAAAGGTTTCTTGGCTCCCAAGATAACACAACAGTATCACAGAGTAATACAGGAAACTGAGTGTAGGTATCAGGTCTGCTTCCTCTGTTTGAGTTTAAAGACAGACTGTCATTAACACACTCAGCCTCTTACTACACGGCAAAACCCCAAAATGCATCATGGTTTTCCCGAGACCAGTAAACCAACAAACTCACAAATCTAATGTGCACTTTCGTCAAACATTTATATGATCCTTCGTACAGCTGGATGTCGCTTTTATGGTTCTAAACTTTGCGTTTTACTGATATATTTTTATCCTTCAGGGGTAATAAAAAGCATCATTTCCTCTCTAAAGGCAGAAGTTCTTGTGATATTCTTCTGGCAGCTCGGATGACATCTTCAGTGTTGACTTTATCTCCAAATTCAATCTCCCTGTGCTCCAGAAGAATTCCCTGTGAGAGGATAAAAAAAAATAAAAATAAAAAAAAATAAAAAAATGTATTACCTGCATTTAATTATAAAACTGTGACAAAGTTTGACCGTAGGAGGTTTTACCTGCTGTCCTCGTCCAATGACGAAGACCCCACCGAGGACAAAGCCCTCTCCCAAAACGTTTCCCATGAACCCCTTCCTAAAGGCCCGCAGGCCGTTCATCCACACTCCGACACGCAGGAACGCAAGGAGACCCATCTTCCGCTCACGGGGCCCATAAAAACGCCTCTGCAATGCAAGCAGACAAACGAGGAGCCTTGAATCATTCATGCAGACCTAAACGGATTTGCCGCAGATCGTGAATGTCTCAGTATCAGAGGAGAGGAGGGGAATGGACCACACAATACACCGATTCATTAGGAGGAAAAAAATAACAAATCCACCTTTTCATCCAAGAAAATCTCCCCCTTGAAGTACTGTCTGAAGTTCTGGACCTCAGTGCCGACGTCCTCCTTCACCACAGCGTACAGAGGGACCCCGAGCTCTTCCAGCTCGGGCTTCAGAGAGGACAGCTCTGCAGCCTCCTGTAGCCAACAACATCATCACTGTGTATGTGCTAAAAACACAAAGACACTGCACATAAACACCAGACCTACTCTACTTGTAAATGTCAAGATGTTTTATGATACTGTTTATATTTTTACATAACTTTAAAAAAGTTTTGTTTCAGTTGCTATTCCTTAAGGTTCCATTTTATGTGGTTTCTTCTAAAGCTGCAGCTCGTTTTCATAATTGATCGAGTGTGTTCATATTGTTGTGCAACTTTATGTCCTCTTGGAATTTAGTGCTGTGGTGGCATTATGCCTTTCATAAGACTTGCGACTCCTATTATTGTTGCTGTGTGGGGGATGGGGGACCGAGAGTTCCCCCTCTGAGGATTAACACAAGTTAAATGTGGTGTGATAATCACAAATGTGTTGCACAAATACAAGCGGAAGGGGAGCTTTAAAACCCCTTAAAGCCACCGGTTGATGCTGGCTCAGTCATTAACCAACTCATGCCATGCAGCATTAAACTGTTCAAACCCACAGAACTTTAACAATTGTAGTGTAGATCCCAAAGTGTCCAAAGACACCAAATGTGTGAGGATGGATTTGGGGTAAATGTTTATAAAATCATGCAGAAGACACAAGACATATTTCCATTCGATGGAGTGGTGAAGAGAAAAGAAAACTACTGTGAAGGATCCATATGAGTTATTAATCCCTTTTCATGAAGCAAATTCATAAAACATTTAGTCCTAACAGGAGAGCGCTGGACATACATGACATGACATTACCTCTCTGCACAAAAATCATCCAGGTCTCCGCACTGCCATGATGACAGCCCCGGTCCTCTCCCACAGAGACCTCGCTTTCAGGGTCCGTGTGTCTGAGCGAAGAAATGAGGCGAAAGGGTGAAAAGAGTTGAGCCACAGAATAAATGCATTCCAACGGAACAACCACTCCTTTCAGCACACAGACGCACATATTTATGAAATAACTCGCATAACGTCTTTGGAGAATAAAAACAAAGTTACCTCCTTTCAAAGTTTTCAGTTCGGCCTCCTCCAAACGCTCGAGCGTTGCCTTCAGCGGTGGAGTCAGAAAAATGTCGGTTAAAAAGTTCATCACACCGGTGATGAGGCCTACGACTGCAGCCACAGCGCTGCCTATTATTCCCATCTCCATGTCTCTTCTCTGCCCCGTTCAATGCATCTCTTCCTCAGCGGCTCCTCTTGTGAACGCACCGCGGATAAACGCGCATTTAAAATGCCAGCTGCAGTGATTAAGCGCAGCTGCGTCTGATAAGCGACGCCGTCATCGAGTCTGCGGCGGTGAAGGCAAACTGCAGATAGCGACAAAAATAAATAAACACAAAACAGTCATTATGGCCCTCCTCCTGCAGGTCAAAGGTTACTGGAGGAAATGTGCACGGTCATTCTCCCAAAATATCTCACAATGTGGAAATGAAAATCACAGTGTTGCAATCTGCATTATTTGAAAGAAAAAGCAGTGGATTCATCTGTTCTGATTTAATCAAACAATGACTTCACAATTTTGGAACCGATACACAGAAATAAGACTGATGAATAAATACAAGTATTGGTGATAAATGTTTATTTATTATTCTCACATCAAACTACACACATGCTGCAGCTATAAAATCATTTAGACTTTTCGTAAAAGAAGGATCATCAGACGACACTGTTGATCACTAATGGTCTGCTTCTTGATCTTCCTGAAAAGCAACACAACACAATTTTTTACAATTCATTCAACACTGAAATGCTAAAAATGCCACCTGTCTGATGTGTACAAGCGGTTGTTTGTGGGATATTTTTAACCTTATAAACATAAACCATTTTGTCCATGATTCGTCTACCGTCGTCTACCTGGATGTGGTCTGCGTCAGGAGGAGGGTTTTCAGCCTCCTCTTGTGGTCTCTCGCTGGACGCTGTCTCCTCTACTGTTACGTCACCGTCAGCTGGAGCCGAGCTATCAGTGGTCTCAGGTGAGCGTTGCCCGTCTGCCACCTGAGATGAGGTGGACAGAACAGCTCTGGTTAAGCATTAAACAAACGTGTCTTTGCATTTCTATCTCTTGATTCTGTTGACCGACTGTCTACAGTTTGGTCCTCAGACTAATCGCCGCTGCCTCCCTCTGGACTTGTTTTTTCTTATTTGGTGAGAATAAGATAATAACAATCAGGCACCTTTTCCTGGTCCCAAGGAGGCGGAGAACCAGATTCCTGAGCCTCCTCTGGTTTGGGATCTTCGCTCTGTGGTGCCGACTCCAACTTACTGGTTTCATCTCCGTCAACCTGCTGGTGAAACGGTGTGACGTAAAGAATTGGTATCTGCCTTTTTTCACCCTGACTCCTGTATTTTCTTCACCTGAACAGACGTGAAATTTAAGGTAGAATGAACATCCTCTTCCTCTCCTCAGCTGCTGTTTTCTGTCGTCATCTGGCCTTTAAAGTTTAATCTATCGTCAGCTGACTTTGCCCTCAAATCTTCTTCTATCTATCATCTGTCCTCGCTCTTTATCCTACATCTCTCGCATCCTCAACCTAAATCCTCATGCACGGAGCCATTACTTCATCACCTTCTCTGCGTCTCCAGGGGCCCGAGGGCTGTGTTTGTCGTGCAGCTCTTCTGGTCTTAAGTCATCAGCGTCTCGGCTGGGAGTCGAGCGTAACGCTTCAGTTGGGTCAGCTTCTTCAACCACCTGCAGAGATGTGCCAGACAGAAAACATAAGTAAGTGTTTTGCCATCAGTGTTGAACAGTTAACCCCCTATAGCTACTTTTTCATTA
The DNA here is from genome assembly GCF_050575085.1 of Anarhichas minor. NCBI lineage: Eukaryota > Metazoa > Chordata > Actinopteri > Perciformes > Anarhichadidae > Anarhichas > Anarhichas minor. The sequence continues at coordinate 18,556,492 of NW_027466463.1, forward strand.
TCTGTTTCATCCGTTGTATATCGTGGTACTGAAATGGTATAGATGTAATTTGGCCACAAAAAGTGTCTCATCACCTTCTCTGTATCTTCGTCAATGTCTTTCTCTTCTATCTGATTGGGGGTTGCAGTTTTCTCTTCCACACGACTGTCACTCGCCTCCACCTCTGTTTTCTCTTCTTCCACTTTGTCTTTTTCATCAGGCATTTCTGCAGACTCCTGTTTGACCTCCTGCGGTTCAGCTTCCTTTTGCTGAGCTTCAGTTTGGTGTTCGTCTGTGTCCCGCTGGTTTTCTGGATCAGAGGGTTTTGGTTTCTCTTCTGTCTCAGGCGTGTTGTCCTCAGCAGCTCCTGTTGTGGCTGACGTGGGCTCATCATGCTTCTCAGAGATCTGTTGATGTGACGATGTTAATGTGCTCTTAAAGGATTGTTGCTTAAGATTTCATGTAAAGTGTGGAAAAGATGTACTCCAATCGGATCATATGTAGTACATCAAAGTGATGACTGAACATAAAATGAACATCTCAAAACAGGGACAGTATGATCATTCCGCTTCTAAAGACTAATTAAAACAAATTAATATCTGTCCAGCAGAACAATAGAGCTGGGTTAGAAGGAGGTTAAGATAAACAAAGGTAAATGGAGGTTCCGTTACATTAGCTCTTTGTAATCACAGTCTAAGTTAAAACAGATATTGTGTCACACAGCATACTTTTGTTTTTGACTCTTCCAAGGCCTCACTGATCTTTCGCTCCTCCTCCCTCAGCTTCTCCTGGTGCAACGCCTCCTCTCTGGCCTTCGCCTGCTCCTGCAGCAGGAGCGCCAAAGTGGCCTTTTTCTGCAAATAAAAAACGTGTTACAACAACAAGGTCTGTGACTGAGAAAGAGGGTCCAACTACACAGTTTTAAGCCCCCTTAATACCTGTAGTTTTACCAAGAAAACAACACCTTTTAAGGCGTTTAATTTGTAAGCACCTGAGGGAGCCATAGATTTGCAGTCCAAGCTAAAGGTAAAGGGTGACTGCGTGTTTAGCCACAAGCTTTACAGCGCTCAGATTGAGGAGCTTAGACGGTCTAAGTCTGTATTATCCTTTACCGCAGTCCTCAAAACCTGAAGATCAGGGCTTTGAGGTAGTAGTGGCAGTAAAGGTATGAAGTATAGCGGTTTAATAGCTAGCAATTTTCTCTATAAATGCATTGTGCTTAGTTTTATTTCCATCATGTCTTACCTCTTTTATATGATTGTTTTTATTCTATATTATTGTTTATTCCATTTTATTGTTGTATTCTTTGCAGTCCTGAAATGTTTGAGTCCTTGTTCAACCATGTAAAGTACTTTGGTGCTGTGTTTTTAAAAGTACTACATGAATAAAGTAAAGCTTACCTCTGTCTCATGTACAACATTTGAGTTGAACTTGTAGAGCCAGTGGGCCAGGTACTGGACGGGGTTCACGGGACGCTGCTCGGCCACCTCAGCCAGTCCGTCTGCCAGACATTTACCCAAATGTGTCTTTATATACTCAGAGTCCATGTTTTTAATCTGCGTGAACAACCGAAACACAACTTAAATTGACTTTGTGAATATTGTAAACGTTCATACTGAATGAAAAGTGAGCTGATTTTTTTGTTACCTTAATATTAAGCGCTACAGTATATATTTGTATTTGTTACTGTGTATTATTTCTATCGTGGGCGAAATCTAACAACTTAATCTAACCAATTTAGCAACAAAACAAGGAAATCGCCAAAACAATCCTTCTTCACGGATCGTCCGGATGTATCGGTTGTGTCTTCATGGTAACGGTGTCACGCTAATGCTGCCCTCCGTTCTTTAAAAGTGGTTCCTACTACCGTCAAAACAATGTTGATATTACTACTACTACTAGCCTACTATTAGCCTACTACTATTACTACTATTACTACTACTACTACTACTACTACTACTACTACTATTTCCACAACTTCTACTACCACTTTTACAAAGGCCAGCGCCACTTGGACTGTTCCGCCTCCCCATCCAGAGTGGTATGTTCCGCCTCTCCAGGACCACAGAGAAGTTGTTTTGACTTCTAATTAAGCCCCAAAACACGTGCTGCTGGCTTTGTTTTGACTGCTGTGTGGGTCCATTAACCTGTAAGTACGTTAAGTTACATATGACTATGATTTATGCACAGCATGTTCATCACTTGTGTTCTGTCGTTACTAATTTTTAAACAGTTGTGCTGTTGTATTCATATTTGTCAATAGTCTGCAAGTTTAGTATGTATTTAATATGTCCATAAGTTAGTATTTGTTGTTTTCACAGTCTTTAGTCATGTTATTCAGTGTGTTATATAAGCAGACAGCTTGATTGTTAATTGCTGTCAGCTGGTCACTTTAATGGGATGATTTAGTGTTGGTAGCTGGAACCATTGTGGCCTCATGGTTCCACCTTGTGGTAGCCTCATGGTTCCACCTTGTGGTAGCTACTGACAATGTCTGTGGTTTTTATTTTGTGTTTTTCCAGAAACGCATACTCACAAACTAAATCTATATTCCTGTGCACTCTGTCTTGCAAACTCAGCTCAAGTTTATTCTAACTGGAAATTCTACCACTACATCTTCTTCTACAATTACTACTACTCAGTTAAGAACTGATGTCTTGGTGTTGTTGATGATTTCATTATGTGGTCTAATGTGTTATGTGCAGTGATTCTGAGGATTCATTTGTTTGAAAACAATACAGTTGAGGAAGCTGGATTTGTTCTGGTTGTCTGAATGAGGAGATTTCTGCCTTAGCAAGATTTATAGAAAATAAAACCGCATCACTAAGATGTTTTTATTATGGAAATTGAATGTTCTGACATTTTCTTTTTATTTCTTTCTCTGAATTTGTGGAACTGTATGTTATGATTTGTCATGTGGCCATCCTGGTTGTTGTTGTTTTCCAGTGTCTTGTAAGCCCATATGGGTTTGGCACCATTTATTGTGCGGGACACTCAACTCAGCTACTATTACCACCACTACTACTACCACCACCACCACCACCACCACTACCACTACTACTACTACTACTACTACTACTACTACTACTACTACTACTAATAATAATAATAATAGTGTTATTAATAAACACAGCAATCAATATATTGATTCATAGATCAGTGATCTAATGTCATCAATGCATATCTTCATCTCCATTTCCATACAAGCGCACTTGCTTCCCTCAGAGATCAGTAATGAAACTGTTCAATCCCATTTTAGTTGCTTTTTGTGAGTTCATATAAATGTTACTGATTGTGTTCAACGGGCAAATAATATTTTCTCATATTGATCGCAGGCTTCTTAATAGAGTCAAATCCAAATCACGATCGTGACAGACTTTGTGACATCAACAAATATTGTATAGTTGTCCAAAGAATCAATTTAATATCATATTGTGATGAAACTTGTGATTCACACCTCTACCCCCACAACAGCAAAAGTACAACAAAGATTTTAAAAACTAGTTTACTATACACATACTAAAATACTCGGCCTATATACATAAAATATAATTTGCATGGAATAAAGAAAATAAATTAAAGTAAGATAAAGAATACATCCAAAAATGATTTTCCCTTGGACAGAATTTTGAGTTAATTGAGCAATATCAAGAAGACTATAGGTCATTAATGTGACATCAAAACACCGTACAGATGTCCCAGAATTTACCCTGACAGACCAGCACATACACTGTATATTTAGCTTGACATCCCATCACAAAGTTAGGTCCACTGTATCAGAAGCAGCACTCAAATCCAGCAAATCCTCCAGAAGATTTTGTGTCAGCAGTTAAACTGAATGTCACCAGAGGCAGTTTTAACCCCGTGATAACCCAGACTGAAAGTCACATGAGTAGACTGTGGAGCATCCTTCTTTATATCTGTTTAATATCTTTGATAGTGACAAAGCCATGGCCACATTTCTTCAGTATTTAATGTGTTTTTATTTGCACCCTGTCCTGAGACTAGGACAGTTTTCTCACCCGGGGGAGGAGACGGTGGGGAAATTTGCAGCAGGCTCAGTTTCCCAGAATCCGATGACATTTGTAATCACGGATATCATTTTCCTTGTATAATCATACTACACACCTTTCAGCCAAATATAGCTTTCACGTCGACAGGAGGACTCGCCCAATCAGACCGGGTGCAGTCCTGTCCCTCTCACTGCACGCACAGAGCTTATTCAAGCAAATGTAATCAAAAATCTGCATAGTTTGACCTTTTGAAAGCTTCACTTTAACGTCATTGAGTGGATTGTTTTTGACATTTGTAAGCAAAAATATAAGGTACTGGTCCTGACGCAGTGTTGGCCCCATGAGCAAGCAACTGTTACTCTCCACTTACACTTACACATTAATCATAAGAGAGTGTGAAGAACTGACATTTTGATATGATGTCCACACTTCTTTCAAGATGCATTTATTCTTCTAACAAGGAGAGATCAAACGTCATATAAATTATAGACAGATACAGTATTATCTTTGAATAAAAGGACGATAGAGAACATTAAAAGCTGTTATGCTGCTCTCTGGTGGTTGTATCTGCAGGAGACTTTATTTAATAGTTCCTTTACTTTTATTAGTTCTAAATAGTGGGATTTTTTTTTAACATTTCTTCATAGGAAGTAGAGTTGTCGTCCTTCCACATATGTTTACCTCACCTCCCTCCACTTCTTTCTGAAGAAAAAACAGAAAATAAATAAAAACAAATGCATTACTTGATGACTATGGGAAGTACTTTAATCCTCATTTGTCAGAAATGTTAAAACCAGCTAATCCAGATTTTGGCAGTTATTTGTACTGCACATAAAAAGGCTGCTGTATAGGTTTTACTGTACGGCAACAGTTCTCCAAACAGGACTCTTCATTCAAAAGTACAACAAACAAGAACTGACACATGGACATTTAAATACTCGACTTTTAACTCTTTATAATATATACACTCTAATTCATAAAATAATAAACGCATGACTCCATATTATTAAATGAAGCCTGGACTCTTTGGTCCACGCTAATAAGTTATGTGCTTACATATAACATAATTAATACATTTAGTAATCTGTGTGAACAAATTATTCCTAAAGCAGATCGTGCAGGCGGATCAGTTGAATAAAACATTTTTATGCTGAGAGGAGTTTGTGCGCAGAAACATCCCGCACGCTTCATCCGCGCTGCGTCGACACTTCACCTCAAACACGTTTTAAAAGACCCCGACCGACGGACAGCTGTGTGGGAACGGCTGGGGGGGAGGTCCCGCCGCTGAAGTGTCAAAGTTCTCATCTGATCCTATACCTGCAGCGACTCCTCCGGTTTCACTGCAGGTCACCACCACCGCGTCAGCAACAGCTGTCCCGCCGCCGCGCACCGGCTGCCAGAAGGGGAGAATTACGTCCTCGGTGCAAGGCTTCACGGAAGACTTGATTTTTTTATTTTTCCTTCAAGTTTCTTGGATTCTTTGGGAATATTTTCTTTCTCGTGCAAGGTAACCTGTCGCCTGCTTGTTTTATTAGTGAGTCTAAAGATGACTCCTGCATGAAGCTCAGAATATAGTACGTTTCCTGTCAGGCAGGCTGAAGGGTTTTGCTTTGACTTGATGGTTATTAAGGGTGTCTTCACTGGTCGTGAGTTTTATCTTTATGCTCCTCTTTCTGTGGATGAAATGGGCTCATTTGGCATCTTCCTGATTTAAAGGTTGTAGTTAGGCTTATTTGGACTGCAGTGAAACCTAACGTGCACAGTTTTCTATCGAGTAAGTGAGAACCAGTTGGCTGTTTTTAATAAAAGCATTTAAAAGGTATAAAAATGTAGCAGTAAATGAAGCAGTATCTTTTTATTTTCTTTCTTGGTGCTCAAAATAATCAGTTAGTTGCACTGGCGAAGAAATTAAATTCAAAGTCTTGTTTTAATATGAGTGCCTTTTGTTCTAATAATAAACTCAGGCCTGTAATTGAGCTTAGGTCACATTTGGAATTGGTAGATTTATGGCTTCTCAGCAGTGTTTTTAAAGGTTTGTGTTGTGAAGGCGCACGCACATGCAGTGCTGAACTGGTGCTTTACTATTATGCTACAGTAGACTATGTACAGTATGAGAGGAGAAACTGCGCATGAGCATCAGAACAGGTCTTCACCTGCCAGGTGAATGTCTCCCTGGAGGCACATGGCTGTAATGTCCAGTGTGGACACTTTGCAACCTTCTCGTTCCCCACTATGCCTCCTCCCACAGGGACACGGTATTATTTTTAGCTCATGTCCTCCTGGCAGATGCAAGATACTGTGATGCTGTGGATGCTCATACCCCACCGTTACTCTGCCGTTAATCCATGTAGCCCAAATCAGAGGTGTGGGACAGAGACAGCCTGGCTCCATGCGTGCAAAGCAGATCTTTGGACACTTTGTTGGGAGACATGGAGTCCCAGCAGAAGTGAATGGGAAGCATCAGGTGGTGTTTTTAAAGTCTTAGAGTGAGTTTTGTTTGCACAGTGCATCATTTGTCTCACATATTTTCCTGCGTTCTCCGCTGACAGCGTCACTCGTGTCATCACATACGTGGTAGATGGTAAAAAACATATTTATTTGTGTAGCTTTTAACCTGCATCTGCGGTCGTCCTGTGTGTGTGTTTGTGAGTCTCGCGTCACATGTTCTTGGACGCAGAAGGTGTCGGTTTTGAGTTTCTTTCACCAACTGAGCCCATGTGACTGCTTGGCCAGGCCTCTGTATTTTCCAGAGTATTCAAAAGGTGAAATAAGGTTAAAGATCAGCAAAACTTTTTTCTTTTCAAAATCTCATTTGTTCAGTAGAATTGAATTCATCGTAGAGTTTTACTACTTCCCTTATCTGAACATTATGTGACAGAAATACCTTCTTTTTTTTTTTTTCTTTTTTTTTTTGTCAACGTTTCGTCTTAGCTGTGGTTTAAACATGAGCAGCTCCTTCGTGGATGTCTGTGTTTTTTCAGGACCTGACCGGCATTATGAATATGATAATGGCTCCCGCTGGTCTCTCACAAGCACGATGGAAAGTTCTCCATATCGTTTCCACACTCAGATTTCTGTGCAGCGAGTGCAAAGGCCAAATGGGTCAGTTTGATGCAGCAGCAATCTGTTTAGAAAGCTGCATCAGACTACATCCAAGAACATTATTCCTGGTTCATTCCAAATCTTAATTCACATCCAATGTTTTTATTAGTACCTTAAAGGCAACAGCCTCATGCTCTCATTAAGATGTTTGTGGTGTCCTTAGAGACACATTATGTGGCTTCATCCCCTAATAAAGTCTGGATTTATGGATCAGTAGGCCTCTATGTCTTTGTTAGCCATCTGACCATCTGACTGCACCGCAGAGATTACGCTGGGTCTTCACAGCTCCTCGGTATGCAGAGGCATACTGCGAATGACAGCTGCTGTCCTCTTAGCAGCAACATAATGAATGTAGGGACATAATGCAGACTGAGTCCACTGTGCACACATGCAATAAAGACATCAAAGTAAGACGCCGAGGACGTGACCCCGAGTAGATGCTGATCATTTCCAGCCGTGCAAAGCTCGTGGCAACATACAATGAGGCGGAAGGAAGCAGCGACAGGTGGAGAGGTCTGTTTTTAATGTGGCTCCCTATAGAGTTTGAAATACAAGGTTAAGTGTTGGGTGACACAGGTGTTGAAGCGAGCTGGGAGCGAGAGCGGAGCACAGTGCTGCGATCTGACCCCGTGAGAAAACAGGGGGAACAGGAGCACGGCAAATGTCAAAGGACGAGTGGATAAAAAGCCCTTGTTTGCTCTCTGGATCTGTTGTTTACAACTTCACCACATTCCAGGAGTGGTAGGCACTGTGTAATGAGGGGACTGAGACGTTTGTCATGTCGCCACAGGACTTTGAACTTGTCAGAGTTGAGCCAATAAGTCATTAAAACTGATTAAAACATGAGGTTCTCTGTTAAAATCACATCCGTAGTACAAGACAGCATGTAAGTCATCTCCTACTATTCGAGGAAAGTTTTTGCTCATCTTCAAGTTAAACATATTTTCTATCTAGATCTTATTCTCGTGAACTTGGCCTCTTGAATGCACGGCCTCTCTTGCCGTATGAACTCGAGCTACCCTTGGTTGACAAAAGCCAAAAGCTAGTTCGGCTAGTTTCCGGAGGTGAATATTGGCATGTGCATTCCACGGCCGGCTAGTGTAACGAAGAGGTATCTACATTACATCGTCTATATCCTCCACCGGAATCTCACAGGTCACATGGCCTTCGCTGACATGCAAGCTGATATATATATTACTGTCGGGGAAAGCTTCTGAACTTCCACTCCCTCTTCCTCAGCTGGGCCACCTGTCCTCAGGGCGAGTGAACGAGCACGGTCACGAAACCAGCTGATTGTCTTCAAAGGTCTGGACACAGGCAATGTCTGATGCTCAAAGAGCTAAAATGATCCCCTATTTCACAAAAAAAGCAAAGATTATTGAAACCTCTAGAAAAAATATTAGAAAATTGTGGAGCAGAACTTTGTCTTTTCTCTTCATTTCTCACCAGTTCACCTCACGACCCCTCAGATTTATCTGGTGACCCTTCTAAGGGGCCCGACCCCGTAGGTTGGAAACCACTGGACAAAACTACCTGACTGTATATAAAGTAGTTAAAACTATCTCCGCAGCTACAACAGTACAATGCTGCTTATACATTGAACCATCAGTATTAACAATCTAATCAGTTCCTACAGCTCTTCGATTGCAGAACGAGTACTTTTACTTTTGATACTTTAGCATATTTTACTCATAATACCTCTTTAATCTTACTTTGGTAGGATTTTGACGCAGGACTTTTACATGTAACTTAGATAAAGGATCAGGCTAGACAGGACTGTATGTTCTGCACATGTTTTCTGATGACTTTAAGCCCGATATAGAGAATCTAGTTTGACTGGTACTGAATATTGCACTTGTGAAGAAGCACACGCTGATACATGTAGCTACAAACTTTATCACGGCGCCAACACATATTATTTACCCAACTGACGAGCAGTGGTGTATAAAGTACCCAAAAGCCATACTTGAGTAAAAGTAAAGATACCTTACTGGAAAATTACTCCAGTAAAAGTCACCTATTAGAATACTACTTGAGTAAAAGTCTTAAAGTATCTGATATTTATTGTACTTAAGTATCAAAAGTAATTTTCTGATATTAAATGTACTTAAGTATTGAAAGTAAAAGTACAAGTAAATGCTGTTAATAAAAAAGCAAAGGGTCAGAATTTTGAGAATTATGAAGTTTATTCTTTTAAGTGCTGTGGCACCATGACCAAGGACATGGAGCTGTGTTGAACATAATTGTGTTGGCTGTGATCCATCCAGGAGCAACAATGTTCAACATAATATATTGTACATAAGTATACTTTTGCATCTACTATGAACTTATCATCATAATTCTCCGAAAAGCAATATGACACTATGAAGGAGTTGTAACAGTGCGTTTATAAGTATGCTCATTCCGACTAGAGGATGTAGAGGGCAAATGCATAATATTGTGTTCAGCAAAAAATATCCACTTGATGCAAAGGACACCTGCCTTCCTATGGGCCTGATTTGAACACAATAGGCAAAGGTTTTGCTCAAGCTGAATCTGCAATTGGGCGACTGCTACCATCAGAACTCCATCTGATCATCCACAAAATGACTCAAATATCAAAACATGATCAATACTAAAGCAGCACCGAAAGTAACAACCCAGTCATTACTTGAACCTGAAAAAATGTCCTGTTCATCTTCAAAAGACAATTCTAATACAATGTAGCTTCTTTAGCATTCTATTCAATGTAGCATTCTATTAGAATGTAAAGAAGCTACATTGTATTAAGTGTATTAAGTGTATAGAATGATTCTATTGAAGTTATTCCTTTTTTAAATGTTTTAGACGAGTCACTAATCACTTTAAAATAGTGATTATAGCTGATTTAACTTACAGACATGAGATTGATCTTCTCATGTCACTCTCTTTATACAATGATATAAATTCATCCCCGTTTTATTGATATCTTACGAAAAGTTACTCCTCATTTTTCGTGCGTTTTTCCTGCAAAAGTCCAGCAACATGAGTCTGTTTTCGCTTGTTACATGCATACTGTCTTTTCAAAATAAACTTCCATCTTCACAGGAAACAACTAAGGTTTAGGCGATGAAACTACTTAGTTAGGTTTAGGAAAAGATCGTGGTTTGCGTTAAAATATCTACGGAAGTGGCGTTGCTTAAGTACGGAAGTCACGTCACAAATAAATCAACATTGGCTTCTCGTTTCACACACGGCACAAACTGCGGCCTCCTGGAGGAAACACCAGTGTTTGTTTGACCCATCCACCTCTCCTCGTCCCACCCGTCCTGTGTGGAATTCTACTCATGTTAGCTAGCTAGCTAGCATCCTGGGCATCACTGGGAATCTAAACACCGCAGCTTTGAGAGCGCTTGTTTGCAATTGCGCATTAACGTGATTAACCAATGATTTAACTTGCAAGCTAGGACCACTGATTCGCCAAACCTGCTTGCTTGCAGTCTCTGTTCCACCACAGTCCCCGACGTTGGTCTCATGATTCATTTTGTTTCTAAAGATAGATTTGATTTTGTAGCGAGTAACGAAGGTTTCAGGGGAAATGTATCGGAGTCAAAGTATCAGTTTTCTTTGCAAAATGTAGTGAAGTAAAAGTACAAGTCAACAGAAATATAAATAGTAAAGTAAAGTACAGATATCCAAAAAAAACGACTTAAGTACAGTAACGAAGTATTTCTACTTCGTTACTGTACACCACTGCTGACGAGGCAACAACCTCATCAGGGAGGACTTTTTTTAAGATTGGCAGGCTTTTCATTTATACATATTCTTTTTAATAAAGGACATCTGATGGCTTCAGCAGTAACTGTGTGACGTAATGCAATCAGGAAATGTTCCCCACGTAAGCCACACAGAAACGCATCCATTCTCAGGATGTGTATTTTAAGGTTGGCTCACGGTCGAGGGCGGCGGGGTCCGCGGCTCCTTGAGTGGGTAGGAGGAGGGGGGGGGGGGGTTCTGAAACGGGATGATGAGGGGGGAGACGAGGGCTTAGTATGGAGGTGGTGTTGGGCTGCACAGGTTGATGTTGGTAATAAATCTGAAGGTTTTCTTTTTTGGTTGGATGAAGAAAATACTGACCCATGTTTTAAGGAGAAAAGAGTTGTGTGTGTGGGATAAAAGATGGTGGTTTGATGAGTGATGGAGTTAAGATGGAATGATTAAAGAGGGCTTCAAAGGCTCAAGTGTCATGTATCTGGAGCTTTAGTAAAGTGGCAGATACGGGGTGCGGCGGAAGCTTACTGTGTTTGGGGGCCCTTGTGTAAAATGGAAGGTGGTGGAGGAAGAGGAGTCCGCTCGGTAAGATAATTTGGCACGCTGTCCTGTTTATCGGAGAGATGTGAGGCGCAGAGCGATGGCTCAGCCAGGACGGAATGAGCGGAGTCATCGGGCCTCTGTAACACGACGCTCTGTCCTGATGGCCCGGAGCAGCTGGACGGCCACCGTATCTGTTTGAGTGTGTGCGTCTCCTCACATATGTGTGTGTGTGTGTGTGTGTGTGTGTTTGGGAATGCATCGTTTTCTGTGTGAGTGAGGTGGTTTGAGGAGGCTGCATTAACGTGTGTGTGTGTGTGTGTGTGTATGTGTGTGTGTGTGTGTGATCAGTGGCTTTCTCTTGTTGCCATGTTGATGGTCTCATGTCTGTGTCTCTTAGCTCTTCTCTTTTTACGGCCTTCCTGGTGATTAATGCCATGCCTGTATTCTTTGTCTCTGTATTTAACTTTCAGAACATGTCGAAATATTTACCTTTAGTTTAATAGATTTTATTGCAAGTGGTGTCAAGGCTACAGCTGATGCCTTGTAGATTTTGTTACCTTGGAGTAATCTAAGCGGTTTTTGCTGCACAATTATGTATTCAAACTTTCCTTAAATCTACTACTTGTTAGCTAAAGGCCCACTTATAGTTACGTTGTGTTTTTGTCCTCCAAATATTTTCAAATGCATATCAAAGCTAATTTGCAAATGATTTAACTTTCAAAATGCATATTGATAATTCCCCCTTTAATAAAAATACCACTTTCAAGTTAAGTGGTTGCAAAGTACATAATAGTAGACCACTATTACTCAAGCAGTATATCTTTTGATTTGTATTGGAGGGTACATCCATTTAAAGAAAAGTATCTAATATAAATACATAAAGGATACTTTACTCCTTTTATTTTGCCTTGCTAGCAGCAGCCTAACCTCAGCTGCTCCAGACCGGTTACTAAACGCATCAAAGGATGTAAGCGAACTCCTCTTGGATCCGATATGGAGCGTCTGCTAGGCTAATAAGTAATCTGATGTACACGAGTAATGTCATAGTCTCTTTAGAGCGGTGGGAAAGTCCAAGCTCTCGTCCCGAGTGCGTCTAGTCATTTTGTTACCGTCCTGACACTTTAAAGTGCTGGTGTTGTAGTGATGGGTGAAGGGTCAGAGATGTGGAGCAGGGTGCAGGGCAGGAGGGGTTCATGCGTATGGAGACATGAACCTGTCGGGGTTCGGAGATAGGTGAAAGAAATCTTCCAACCTTATTGGCTTTTGACCCCTTGAAACAAAAGTGTGTCTACATGTGACTCCTCACAAGGTGAACATGTTTTGAGCAGTTCCACCAAACCCTTGTGTCATTTAAACAATTGACAAAATCTAATATTTCACAAAAAAAGTAAAGATTAGAGAAAAGTACAAAAACGTTGATACATTTCTCACTTCAGTAACGTCACTTCCATGGTTATTATTTATGTGTGGAGATGGAAATTTATTCAGAAAAGACCGTGTGCATGTAACGAGCAGAAATTGATACGTGTTGCTGGACTTTCTTGGAAAAATGCTCGAAAAGAGAGGTATAACTTATTTTGTAGGATATCATACAAACTGTTGTATGAGGATACGTTGAACATGGCGGACTACGTGAAGAGGACCCTCTACGTAGATATAAAGGGCTCATTCTAAGCTAACATAGTAATAATTATGAAATTACATTTCCTAAATCCTACACACTGTTCCTTAAAGTCAAAATGGTTAATGCTACTTCTTCCATTGCATCTCAAAATGTATTATCTCGATTCCCCCCTCGTCCTCCCTGCAGCTCCTCCTAGGGAAACCCCTGTGTGGCGGTATCCCTTCGCGATGCGAAGATGGCATCCCTGCTCCCTCCCCGAGGCGCCTACGAGTTCCGCCGCTTCACCCAGGAATCGCTGGCGGAGATCGAGAGGCTCAAGGCGGAAAGCAAAAAGGCAGCAGCAGCAGTAGAGGGCCACGAGGGCCACGGGGGCCATGGGGGCCATGAGGCCCACGAGGGGGAAGAGCCAGCAGCCCCGAACGTTGGTCTGGAGGCGGGCAAGAGTCTGCCCATGATCTACGGAGACGCTCCATCAGAGATGCTTAACATGCCTCTGGAGGATCTGGACCCCTTCTACAAAGCACAGCACGTCAGTTTGAGCACATCTGGGTCTCGCATGGCAATGAAAACACACACTTAGTGTTTAATGAGCTCGACTCCGTCCCTGCATAACCTTGAAATACTACAGAATGTATTACTTCAGATACATTTCAGCTGCATACAGTATCCCTTACGCAATGTATACCATTTCATTCGTGGCATGTTGAATGTTAAAGTGTCATTTCAAGATTGTCATCACTTATCTATTGGAAATACAGGGAGTGCTTTTAGAATCTGTACCGTCTTTTGCATTTATACATTTATAATGTGTGTTTTTCAGACATTCATTGTGATCACTAAAGGAAACACAATCTTCAGGTTCAACGCTGAACCGGCCTGCTACGTTCTGAGCCCCTTTAGTTTGGTTAGAAGAGGATCCATCAGAATTCTCATACATTCATATCCTTTGAACTATTGTTGCTTGAGCTTGTTAATTATTAAGTGTGTTCATGTTATATAAATATAAAGTGGTGTTAAACTATGAATAAAGTGGGAACATTTCTGCTTATATAATATATATATATATATATATATACATACATACATGTCAATGTTTGTTTCCTTAATCCTGAATTAAATTATTTAGCATGTTCATCATGATTACGATTCTATCGAATTGTGTTTTCATGACGATGAGCAACCCTCCAGCATGGAGTAAAACCGTCGAGTGAGTACTTCATTATTGGTAATTCCTGTGTCACATTTAACACTTTCTTATACTAACTTGTGTTTCTTCCTACTTGTAGGTATGTCTTCACTGGCATCTACACCGTTGAGGCAACAATCAAAGTGCTGTCAAGAGGTTTCTGTTTTGGATCTTTTACATTCCTTCGAGATCCGTGGAATTGGCTGGATTTCATGGTGATCAGCATGGCGTACGTGTACTTTTAATAGTTGTGTTTATCAGATGTAACGTTGCATAAACTCCCCATCTTGACATTAAAACAAAAAAATTGAATGCATAAATTGCTGTTAAACAGAAGTGACATTTTTGAGATCAGCTACTATAAAAGTTGTTTTTGTGCATTTTAAGCCAATTGGGGGGGGGGGGGGGGGGAGGGAAAGTTAATAGATAATATGTTGAGTCTTATTTGGCTTTGATTCATTGTTTTGTGTCTTTCCACAGATACGTCACTGAGTTTGTTGACCTCGGCAACGTGTCAGCCCTCAGGACGTTTCGTGTACTTCGAGCCCTTAAAACAATTACTGTGATTCCTGGTATTTCTTTAATCTCTTTTTTTTAAATTGTGTTGTGTGTGTGAGTCAGTATTTTACTGAGTACGAGTGTAATTTCACAAACGAGACGGCATATATACATAAAACGTAATACTTTCATTTAAGTCCTCTGGCATTATGTTTTGGGAGAAGATTCATAGCTTCACTGAATCATTTGTTATATTTATTATCATTTGGTTGTCGCAGAGCTGTTTCAGACGTATCCCTTGCATTTCGTCAGGTTTGAAAACCATCGTGGCCGCTCTGATCCAGTCAGTGAAGAAGATGGTGGACGTCATGATTCTGACCGTCTTTGCGCTCGCTGTGTTTGCCCTCATTGGCCTTCAACTCTTTATGGGAAATCTGCGTCAGAAATGTGTGCGATGGCCCCTCCAGACAAACGAAACCGCCTTTGAATTTTTCAACACCACCGCCACATTCAACGACACGGCGTCCTTCAACAGCACCATGGGCTTCAATGATACCACATATTCCAACAGCACCTTCAATTTCAATGATTATATTGAAAACATAGGTATGTTTAACGCATCTTACATCTATTTTCTTTTAAGCTGATATTTTTCTTAATGGAAAAAAGGTTTCATCTTCTTGTTTGCTTCTAGAGAATCACTATTATTTGGAAGGCAGCCTAGATGCTCTACTTTGTGGAAACAGCTCTGATGCTGGGTATGTATTATGCACACTGACACTACCGTGATCATTCTATCTGGTCGGAGTGTGATTTGGAGAGCTGGGAGAGCCATTGCAGCCTCTTCCTCTTTGTTGATAGAAAGTGCCCAGAGGGATACGAATGCATGAAGGCTGGGAGGAACCCCAACTATGGCTACACCAGTTTTGACTCTTTTGGCTGGGCCTTCCTGGCCCTCTTCAGACTCATGACCCAGGACTACTGGGAGAACCTTTTCCAGCTGGTTGGCACTTCTTTCATTTGTTGCAAACAGATTCATCAAGTCTAACTTGGAACTCTTTAACACTTCAGTCATAAAGTGAATAAATGTGTCCTTAGTTCTCGTAGCTTCTTTTTTGCTCCAAACACAGATCCTGCGGGCGGCCGGTAAGACATACATGCTGTTCTTTGTGGTAATCATCTTTCTGGGCTCCTTCTACCTCATCAACCTCATCCTGGCTGTGGTAGCCATGGCTTATGAAGAGCAGAATCAGGCAACTCAGCGAGAGGCCATAGAGAAAGAGGAAGAGTTCCAGCGGCTACTAGAGCAACTCAAGAATCAGGAAGAGGTAACTGTTACAAGCAATAAGCAGACGGCTCATCATATGTTTAAAAAAAAATGAAGATCTTTGCTGTAATTGTTGTTTACGTGATCAACTTAACTCTCGATGTTTATTTTTAATTTCTCAGGGTCAAGCTCTTGGGAGCTGTGCCACTCTAACCAGTAAGAAGTCGCTGAGTCATCACACCATGTCTGAGTTGACAGACGATGAACGGAGCCTTGAACGTGATGAAATTATCAAGGATTGTAACGGGAGAATCATTCCCCGTCTGTTAGTCAGAGCGCCCACCATGGTCCAGGTGAATCCGTCACCCTCTGGTCACAATTCACTGTTTTAAAAAGAGCCTTTGGTTTTGATTTGCAGCTGACGACATTTCTAAACACATTTTACAGTCTGCTGCAGATTACGAATGTGGAGAGAAGTCATTGGGCTCCGTTCACAGCATGGTTCATCTGGACGAACCAGGCCTGAAACGGAGGACTGCTAGTGCTCTGACGGTGCTCACTGTAGCTGCTATAGAAGGTACAGTGCCAACAAAGGTAGAAACTTAACACTGATAATGCACCGAGGATTATCGTACAAAACCCCAAGGTATAAGGGTTTATTATCTAGCTTTGATTAAACTAAAATAAGAAGACGACACAACGGAGCAGCAGGGTGTAAGCCTCTGCAAGTGTCAAGTTCCTCCAGGGAATGAAGATGAGATGCTTTAATGTGAGCTCTAATTGCTTAGATTATCAAGCAGTTGTTCACATTATACACTCATTTTATCCAAAGCCAATACAGTAGCATTGTCTTGAGCTTGCAATAATCACATTGTGCGCTGGAGAAATCCCTGTCAACTTTCAGTGTCGCGCCCTCGTGGTGTTAAGCTTTGGCTATTTTAGCTCGACTATAACTTGGCACACACATCAGTGCTCTCCGTTAGCTGTGTTGTGCACGTCATTTAAAGATGATTAACGGGACCGCGCGTAGCATTTAGTGGGATCTATTGGCAGAAATGGAATTTAATATTAAGTATGTTTTCTTCAGTGTATAATCACCTAAAAATCAATACAATACACGCCAGTTGCGTTTTCGTGTCGGCCACCGTAATTCTCCTACACACTTCGCACACAGTAGAAGTTTCAACGCTAGATGATACCGTGGACCTGTAAAGCTTTGATGAAGTGATGGTAGACTACCTAATTGTTTTCCTTTGTCTAGAGTTGGAGGATGCTCAGAGGCCGTGCCCACCCGCCTGGTACAAGTTTGCCGACACGTTCCTGAAGTGGGACTGCCACCCGCGATGGGTGCTCTTCAAAAAGTGGGTGCTCTTTGTAGTGATGGACCCCTTTGTCGACTTGGCCATCACCATCTGCATCGTGCTCAACACCCTCTTCATGGCCATGGAGCACTACCCCATGACCCCAGAGTTTGACTACATGCTCTCCGTGGGGAATCTGGTGAATATGTGCCACATTACATTTCAATTTTATCGCAGAAATGTCCGTACGCCTCAGACTTGATTTGAACAGAAATGTCTGCCCCTGCAGGTTTTCACTGGGATCTTCACAGCGGAGATGGTCTTCAAGCTGATCGCCATGGCTCCCTACAACTACTTTCAAGTTGGCTGGAACATTTTCGACAGCATCATCGTCAGTCTCAGTCTGGTGGAGTTGGGGCTGGCAAATGTCCAGGGGCTGTCTGTCCTCAGGTCCTTCCGTCTGGTGAGAAACAATGATTGGATTCACTCGTGTCCATTTACCACAATGAGATAACTTCTTTATTATTCACTGTCTTGTTGCTTGTGTCTGTCCTGTGTTGGAGATAGCTCCGTGTCTTCAAACTAGCGAAGTCCTGGCCCACGCTCAACATGCTGATCAAGATCATTGGTAACTCGGTAGGAGCTTTGGGAAACCTGACTTTGGTGCTGGCCATCATCGTCTTCATCTTCGCTGTGGTGGGTATGCAGCTCTTTGGCAAGAGCTACAAGGACTGCGTGTGCAAGATCTCCTCGGATTGCGAGCTGCCGCGCTGGCACATGCACGACTTCTTCCACTCGTTCCTCATCGTTTTCCGCATCCTGTGCGGGGAGTGGATCGAGACCATGTGGGACTGCATGGAAGTGGCCGGAGCTGGGATGTGTTTGGTTGTCTTCATGATGGTTATGGTCATTGGAAATCTAGTGGTGAGTGCAACAATTATTCATTCACTGCTGATCCCCATCTTAAATCTAAAGCGTGGGGGGAAATGATCTTACAAAACTTAAAAAAACGAAAGTGGATGTTGTGGCTGGTGCGTGTTGTTTCAGGTGCCAGAGAAACGATGAAGCAAAATCCAGATAGTTTAAGTAATATTCTTTAATTTGCCCCCATTAGCACCCTCAAAGTGATGGCTAGTCTTCCTGTGGTCCACTCAAAAACAACAACAACTAGAAGGGCACTCGGAGAGCGCAGACCCTCCGTTCCCATAGGTGAATTATAATTATCTGCTTTGACTGTCTGTCAGCAGGATTAAGGAGACATTAGATTTTAATGAAACTTGGTGGAAGGGTGTATCTTGGACCAAGGAAAAACCCTTTAAAATGTTCAGCCGATTAGCTTGGTGGAGGTCTGCGCTCTCCGAATGCTCTTCTAGTTTCATATAACTGTTCACTAACCTTTTCACACAGCGTCTGGGTGAATTTGTGCAAAGAGGCAGCAGAGTTTGTGACTGTCTGGATCGTGCGGAAATACTGTCCCTGACATTTTATCTTGGCCTCACAGAACAAGGACGAAGGAGGGATAATACAGAGATGATCGCTCTGTTCATTTCAGCATTGTATTCAATGAGCAGAGCCAAAACCATTTCCTGTTAGGTTATTCATAGAAATGGAAAGGAAATGGCTCATCGTCAAGCTGACTAAAGTATTGCGACGGCCACACTGTGCCAAAATTTCCACGGCTTTCTTGCGATGCACACTATTTGCACTGACATAAAGGCAAATAGTTTACCAGCACACGTCACAGGAGGGGGGTTTCTATTTGAATCGAATGACTCGAGCCACCAAACAGTGGTTTTGACCTTGAGTGTGTGCTAAGATCCGGCTCAAGGAAGCCTGCTGCCAACACCGACAGCTGAGCGAGCAGAGCTCCGGTGGCAGGGGGACTGGGTGTAAAGGAAAAGTAATTTGATAGCAGATTAAAGCGTAATTGATGAAGAGGTAATCATAATGAACCATCAGCGCCACAGCATATGGAGTGGATTTAACTTGCTTGTTTAGGGACGATTATGATCATTTTGTTCTGCTTATCTTTTCTCTTCATGATCAAAAAATGCTTCTGAATTTCCACGCTCTCCTCTGCCGAGTTTTTGCCTGAGAAGAAAGAAAACCACTACATATTTTATGTTATCTTGCATAATTGTAAGGGCTCAGACCAACATTATTGAGAACATGTTGAATTCTTTCTCAAAGCTAGAAAAGAAAAGGAAAAGTGCAGCATTTTGGTCAGTAGGCCTATTTGTTTTCTTGTCGAGAGTTTGATGAGAAGATCGATACCAACGTCATGTCTGTTAAATCTGAAGCTGCAGACAGTTAGCATAGCTTAGCATAAAGACTACTTGTCCAGGCTACTTGTTTCAACCTGCTTCTAGATTTTACGCTAAGCTAACTTAAGCTAACTGTCTACTGGCTAAAAGACATCAGAGTTTTATTGGCTCTTCTCTTCCAACTCTCGACAAGAATGTAAAAAAAAAGAGTCAAATGTATCTTTTAGATAAAAACTTAACCTCTCACATCATCAGGTTATTAGAGCAGCTCTAAAGAGAACTGAATTTATTTTGTGCCTTTCTTTCTTTACATTTCTTTGACACTGTTGTTGTTCCTCCACCGTTGGGCTCGGGTGTTTTTTTTTGTGCAGCTCATCTTCTTTACTGATCCACAGCTCCCACACTGGAATGAGGCAGATCAGCCTGCCGTGTAACCGCGATCTCCTGCTAAACCTGAACAGGCACCGAGAAAATGACCAACGGGTTTAGACTCTAAATATAGCTGCGTCTGCAACAGGAGGCCGACGACATAATATTTATTGATGTGCCATCACAGGACCAATTTGATATGTGATGTGTATTTGAGACTTTTGTTTTCAGCAATGTCGGCATACTTTGACGCAGCGATTATAAAAATAATAATTATTTCACATGCAAACCTAGGATTCGCTCACCCTTAGTTGTGATAAAAAATGTTTAAATCTGGTACATTAATCACTGATATAAACTGTAAAATTATATTTATTTCAGATACTGTAGCTGCATTCTAAATACAGACTTCTTGCAGTAAATGTTTTTTGTTTTTCACATCAAGGTGCGAAAATAAATTGTGGTAATTTGACATTTCAGTGTCAAGTTATCTTTTCCTTCATGTGTCTTTCGTCAGGTGTTGAACCTCTTTCTGGCCTTGCTGCTCAGCTCGTTCAGCGGAGACAACCTCTCCACTGGGGACGAAGACGGGGAGATGAACAATCTCCAGATCGCCATCTGCAGGATCACACGAGGCATCGACTGGTCCAAAGCGCTCGTCGTTCGAACCGTCCAGCAGATTCTCGGCAAAAAGCCCAAGGAGCCCGAGGAGGGCCCGACGGACGACGAGGGCCCTAAAATGGAGGAAATTGAAATGAACCACATGGACACCGGTCAGAAAATGGCAGATGGGATACTTAATTGTTTAGTCGAAGGCCGGCCTTCTGGATTTGTTGTGGACGGAGAGTTCAGTGTCAACGTGCCAATCGCTCAGGTTGAGTCAGACTTTGAAAACCTGGGCGAGGATGACGAGGATGATGCTGATAATGCTAATGACTCAGAGATTTCAGATGAGAAAAATAATGAGGTAAGTACAGTAGATAAATCAACATGTTCAATCTATTTGTCTACGTGCACTGACAATACACAATACAATATTTGTCCTAAACGGTGAACGAAAAGCTAAAAGAGTATTGTCAATTTAAAAAAAAGTAAATAAAAGTGAGATGTCAGTCAAACAGCGTCTGTAGACGTACACACTCCATAGAATGATAAATAATTAGACTGACACCTGTGTAGAGCCTTCTACAGTCGTCTTAACTGTGTACTTATCTAATTAAATATCTTTTGGGGGGAAAGAATTTATGTCTTACTGCTTATGAATGCTCACTAAAGTGCATTCTTTATTCCTGTGCTATTTCAGAAAAACTTAGATGAAAGTAGCATTCTGGGAAAAGTCAAAGTGAGTAACTCAGCAGACTCCAAAACAAAAGAAATCCTTGTTTCCAATCATTGATTAATAAGGTCATTACTGTATATGTGGTTCTGCTCATTATACATTTGGGGGGGGGGGGAATCAAAAATGTATGTTTTGCATGGTGGCTTTGTAACTGAGCTTCAATTGTAATTCTTGACTAGCTGATGGGTGCTTTGAATGATGGGGATTCTTCAGTGTGTAGCACAGTGGACTATCAACCACCTGAGCCTGAACCAGAAGAAGTGGAGGAAGAAGAGCCGGAACCCGTGGAGCCAGCGGCCTGCTTCACCGACGGTATGAACCCAACCGCAGGATAATTTACCCTGAAACCGTAAAATGACCTTCTCACGGTGAACCTCTTTGACTCTCCTCTCCCCTCAGAGTGTGTGAGGCGCTGGCCGTGTCTGACGGCGGACATCACCCAAGGTAAAGGCAAGAAATGGTGGAACCTCCGTAGGGCTTGCTTCATGATTGTGGAGCATGACTGGTTTGAAACCTTCATCATCTTTATGATCCTCCTCAGCAGCGGCGCTCTGGTGAGTGCCGACGTCACTGCATCAAATTTAGAAATGTTGACCATTTTTTTACGATGTTGTATCACGATTAGGACGTGTGTCTGAGTATCTTATATCTTCCTTTGGCAGGCGTTTGAGGATATATACATAGAAAGACGCCGAACCATCAAAATCATTCTGGAGTATGCTGACAAAGTTTTCACCTACGTCTTCATCATCGAGATGCTCCTTAAATGGGTGGCATACGGCTTCAAGACCTACTTCACCAACGCTTGGTGTTGGTTAGACTTTTTCATCGTAGATGTGAGTTTCGGCATCTTATTTCACGGCTCATCTGTATGTGTAACGCTGCAACAGAACATGCGTACGAACATGTTTGATGTCCGATCATTTCCGTGGTAACACGTGAATAGGAAATGTTTTGATTCTGCCACAGATTTCCCTGATTAGTTTAGCTGCCAACTGGATGGGATACTCGGACCTCGGACCGATCAAGTCCCTCAGGACTCTCAGGGCACTGAGGCCTCTTCGGGCACTGTCGAGATTTGAAGGGATGAGGGTACGTTTTTCTCTGCGCAACCACGTTTGAGCAATGTGCACGACTAACCAGTGGTGGAAAGTAACCGAGTGCATTCTTTTTAATAAAGTACTTGTACTTTACTTAAGTTTGGTCATGATTTTTGAGAAATCAAATATATTTGTATTTATCAGAACTTTTTTCTCTTCTCCTTAAGTACTTAAGTAAAGAGAAATTCTTCCACCACTGCAGCTAACATTGATCTAGATGATGCTGTGATGTTTAATGCATTATCACACTAATTTAACTGGCTTTCCTCTACAATGTGTGTTGAATGCATGCTCACATCATGGCTGCTGTACCAGAGCTGACTGAGGTAAGAGTACGGGCAGGACTTGATGTCAATTGCAAGCTTGTTGCTCACTCTTGCAAACAAAATAAACCAGGGAACATTTCTATACACTTCTT
The DNA here is from genome assembly GCF_050575085.1 of Anarhichas minor. Lineage (NCBI taxonomy): Eukaryota > Metazoa > Chordata > Actinopteri > Perciformes > Anarhichadidae > Anarhichas > Anarhichas minor. Next base: position 18,579,224 of record NW_027466463.1, read on the forward strand.
TATAATCCCTCAACTCTAACAAAGTCCTCTCCTCTGAACAGGTGGTGGTGAACGCTCTCGTTGGAGCGATTCCCTCCATCTTCAACGTGCTGCTGGTGTGTCTGATCTTCTGGCTCATCTTCAGCATCATGGGAGTCAACCTGTTTGCTGGGAAGTTCTACCGCTGCATCAACACCACCACGGGGGAGCTTTTCCCCATGACGGAGGTCAACAACAGGACCGACTGCCTGGCCGTCCAAGAGGCCACGCAGGAGGCCCGCTGGGTCAACGTCAAAGTCAACTATGACAACGTGGGACAAGGCTACCTGTCACTGCTTCAAGTGGTGAGGAGAGCGGTTTCCATTATTACATACTTGGAAATAAGTATGTAAGTTGTGTTCAATGACAGATTTTGAAAAAAATGTTCTGTATTTTTCAGTCAACTTTTAAAGGCTGGATGGACATCATGTATGCTGCCGTCGACTCAAGAGAGGTAGTTATTAATTACAGTTATGTCTTCAAACATAATATTTGGCATTAGATATGTTGGTAGTTTGAAAGTAGTATTTTTCTGTACTAAAAACAAGGTGAACACTTGCTAATTATATTAAAATCATCCTGTAACAGAAGACCCTTCATTTAGTCTTGTATTCTGAATACTTTTATGTTACATTATATTATTAAAAATAGTTATAGTAAAATGTACGCTAGATGCATGCATGAATTTATGCACATATAGATACGTGTTTATACGTATTCATGTATCTGTATCTACAGGTGAATATACAGTTTATTCTTTCTGTTATAATAGTAATTGCAAATACAGGTTGGACATTTTGTGGATGTATTAATTCAGTTACTTGCAATGAAAGTATTAAAAGAATATTTAGAATAAAGGAATTGCATATCAGAAATCCCAAATAACTTTTTAATATCTTAGTAACTGTTTTGGCAAGCACAGTATGTATACTACGTTATTTTTTATTAGGTATATGAACATAAGTAAAGTAAATTATATGAATCCAAGTCTGTAGTTCAAAGATTCTCCCTTCCCTTTCTAACACCCGCCTGCACTTTAAGATAATTCAATATATATGTAATAATATATATGCGACAGGTGGTGATGGTGGTGAAGTGAGACCAGTCTTTGGATCAACAAGTACCCTCCGACTAGTATCTTATTCCAGTTTAACCTTCTATCCCGTGTCTTCCTTCTTCCACCTTTCTTACTTTATAGTTCAGAAACAGAAAAGGGACAGATTTTTCTTTTCTAAATGTTTTGTTCGTCTTTTAGGTTGAGGAGCAGCCTTCTTATGAGATCAACCTCTACATGTACATTTACTTTGTCATCTTCATCATCTTTGGCTCTTTCTTCACACTCAACCTCTTCATTGGTGTCATTATTGACAACTTCAACCAACAAAAGAAAAAGATAAGTATCACACTTTTTTTTAGTAATCTGCACAAAAGCGATTGTTTTTCTTTTAGTTTCACACATACTCATTTATATACCTGTAATTGTTACACCCTGGCCCATTGTTTTCCTGTTTACAGGTTTTCAATTACTATTTCCTGTTTTATTTTGGTACTCACCTTTTGTCTCTCGTTCAAATGCTGCAGTGAGTCAATGGCAGGCAGTATGAAACAGTTAATAAAAAGTATATTGAGAAAGTGTGAGTCACTGCAACCACGAGAGGTACTTGAGCATGTAGCCATAAAAGAGCACCCAAAACATTATGTGGTTTGGTGCAGCAGTATGCGAGATCAGCCTCGGACAGACGCAGAGAGGCACACACCCATTCACAGACGCACACACGACCTATCTACTAGAAAACATAATATATCTGCAAGAAAACACAACCTCAATCTTGTGGTCATTAATTAACAATATGTTTGTCTTATGTTGTGTCTGCACGGAGATAAAGACATCTTCATGACTGAGGAACAAAAAAAGTACTACGAAGCCATGAAGAAGCTTGGCTCCAAGAAGCCACAGAAGCCGATTCCACGTCCAACGGTTTGTTTATAACTGATATTAATATTAACGTGTTATTTTGTTTGGGCGAGGCTATTTATTTGATGTTGAAAAGAATAAACAATGTAACCCAACGTAATGAAACATCAGTTCGTGCTCATGGTGATGTCACCTCTGATGTCTGTGTTCACCTTTTCTGGTGCGGACCAAATGACCCTGTTGGATTTATGTTTCTGTTCCTTGCACTTCTGACCTGCAGAACCTGATCCAGGGAATAGTGTTTGACTTCATCAGTCAGCAGTTCTTTGACATCTTCATCATGGTGCTCATCTGCCTCAACATGGTGACCATGATGGTGGAGACGGACAACCAAAGCCCCGAGAAGGAAGATTTCCTCTTTAAAGTAAACGTTGCTTTCATCGTCGTCTTCACGGGCGAGTGCGTGTTGAAGCTCTTTGCCCTGCGACACTACTTCTTCACCAACGGGTGGAACGTTTTTGACTTTGTTGTGGTCATCTTGTCCATAGCTGGTGGGTAAATTTACATTACTTAGAAGCTGTGAATTGTGTTCAAACAGATAAAAGGTGTTCATATATCGTCTCCTTTTTATTTCAGGTTTGATGCTCTCAGACATAATCGAGAAGTACTTTGTGTCACCGACTCTGTTCAGAGTGATCAGACTGGCCAGAATAGGCAGGATCCTGCGTCTTATTAAAGGAGCGAAGGGCATTCGGACGCTTCTCTTCACTCTAATGATGTCACTTCCTGCTCTATTCAACATTGGCCTCCTGCTCTTTCTCATTATGTTCATCTTCTCCATTTTTGGCATGTCAAACTTTGCCTACGTCAAAAAGGAGGCTGGAATCGATGACGTATTTAACTTCGAGACGTTTGGCGGCAGCATTATCTGCCTGTTTGAGATCACGACGTCAGCCGGCTGGGATGGGCTTTTACTTCCGATGCTGAACAAAGACTTTCCGGACTGCGATCCAGACTTTGAGAACCCGGGCACGGATGTAAAGGGCAACTGCGGCAACCCGATCATAAGCATGACGTTCTTCTGCGGCTACATCATCGTCTCCTTCTTGGTGGTGGTCAACATGTACATCGCCATCATCTTGGAGAACTTCAACGTGGCGCAGGAGGAGAGCGGCGATGCGCTCTGTGAGGACGACTTCCAGATGTTCAACGAGACGTGGGAGAAGTTTGACGTGGACGGAACTCAGTTCATTGAGTATAGCCGGCTCTCAGATTTCTGTGATGCCCTGCAGCAGCCGCTGAAGGTTGCCAAGCCCAACCGGCTCCGCTTGATTGAAATGGATCTGCCCCTGGTCATCGGGGACAGGATCCACTGCCTGGACGTCTTGCTGGCCGTCACACAGATGGTCTTGGGAGACACGGTGGAGATGGTGGCGATGCGCGAGAGCATTCAGGCCAAGTTCATCCTGAGCAACCCCACCTCGGACTCCTTCGCGCCGATCACCACGACAATGCGCCACAAAGAAGAGCAGATGGCCGCCGTCGTCATCCAGAGGGCTTACCGCCAGCACCTGCTGAAACGCTGCGTACGCCACGCCGCTTTCATGCACCGCTGCAAGAGGATGGGTGGAAAGGAGGGAGGCGATGATCCACCAGAGAAGGAGGGCATGCTCGCACGGAGGATGGGAGTGCTCTACGGGAGCAACGTGGACCTCGCCGAGGAGATGGAGCAGGCCGATTTAGAAACTCTTGCAAGCCAGCAGCCTCCGAATCCTGAGACAATGTCACATGACACAGGGGCCCAATGTGCTCCAGAACCCCCCGAGCCTAATATCATGGTTGTACCTGTAGAAATCACTAATGAGGTGTTATTACATTCTGCCCCCAACCCACACCTCTTTACCCTACATGCAAATCTGAGGGAGACGATCGTATAACAAGCAGCAGAAGACGATTAATTATGTCGTCCTCCTGTTGCATATTAGATGAAGAGCTTACACAGTGCTAATGAATGTTTAAACTTAACAAATAACTGCTGTTTTTTTCATGTGATATTCAAGTTTCTTTTTGGTTTTAAGGTTGAAACTGGAGTTCATGCTTTTTGTAGCTTTCTAGTAAAAAATCCATCTTGAAATTGCCAGATAAAGCCCCTGTATGTCTGAAAATAACATATATTTCAGTATTTAACACTGGTTGAAGTCCTCATTTAGGCCTGCAATAACTCTGTTTTTGGTATGGTTATTATTACCACAAAACCAACCCATGTGCCCCAGTTTCTAACCAAAGAGTAACTTGAACAACACATGAGAAAACCTGAATGTGTTTATGTCACAATGTTTTCCTTTAAAAGCAACAAGATATTGTGACATGAATGCAGCACTGTTATCCAACTCTACTGAGCAATATTTGAAAATGACATCAATATACACACAACCATTTCATGGCTAAAAATAGCTTAAAAATGGAGTCCCCTCATTTGTTATAATTGTCGAAAAATTAAAACAGAGCAAAATCCTATTCCTGCTTACTTTAAGTCACTTTTATGTGGAATCTCATTGACGTGAAGGCTCTACATGCTAATTCTTTCAATTAGGCACTAAAAGATGTTCCATGTTGAGTTATTTTTGTACATATATAAGGTTTATCCTCATCACATTTATCCCTGTCTACCAGTGAAACCCTGTTATTCTTTGTTGGTTAACAAGAACACGGGCCAGCTAATGCAGTTACCATCTGAAGGCCCAGTTTATATTGCACTATTTATATCCCTTCCAGGTCAAGTTAGAGCAGACTGAGAGACCTTCCTGTTTTAATTTCACCACTGATATATGCATGTCTTTTAAATGTTTTGTCTATTTTTTTTCACCTCGGATAGATCTGAAAACTCAAAGCAAAGCAGTCACTGTGACTTTAAGATGTGGTGTTTACAGTAACACAACTGCTGAGCTCGAACAATTCGAGCAATAATTGAAGTACTTGCTGTACATTTTAAATTAAGTTTTGCCAAAGGTTGCATCAAATTTGTCTTTTGACTTGATATCAAATTGATTTATAATTCTGAAACACAACTGAGTGTTGGTTGAGTAAAATAAACCCATGAGTGAAGTATACGTAAGTAATACTCCATGTTTCCAATGTGTAGATAATCACACTTATTTACGTATTTAGAAAAAAATAAATCTTTTGTCAAGTCTGTCCTCGTGTAGAAAGGTTGCTGTTGTTCAAGTCTTAAAAATGTCTTATTCTGAATATATATATACATGAACAACATTTGTTTTAATTTTTTACAATAGACTATAGAAGGTTGTCCCTTCTGTTGTTAATGTGTTCAGAACTGTTTTAACATCAACCCTGTTCTCTCCTCTTCGAGGCGCCTCTTTGTCTTATCCTGCTGCTGCAGCATGGCAGTAGTTCTATAATGTGACCTGCAGCGATCCTATTTACCGTCGCTGCACCGCCGAGCTGCAGTCTCCTCTGATGCTACAGTCAAACTCACAAGACGGTGTCCTCCTTTCGTTTACGTTTCTAATGGAGGGAGCGCTTTACTGGAACACCCGCAGTCAGTGTTGCCTGTACATACACGTTTTTTTCTTTCTCTATTGTATATTTATATCATTTTGTTATTGTAAAAAAATTGTAAGTATATTGTGAGAATAAAATACTTCTTGTAGGGAAAAGTAGGCTGTGAGTTGTCAGTAGCTGTATTGAGTGAAACTACACTGAGGCCCTCTGCTGGTTTGTATGCTGAACAGGCCGCTCTGCTGACTGATTTATTCATTGAAACGTCATATTTGTTTTACAAACTTGGAACTATAGACTTAATTTGAAAACAATCCAGTGCGTCCTTTCCCTCGACCTTTTACTGCGTATTTTTTCGTGTGAATTGGGGACATTTGTTGGAGACTATTTGCAGCCACCGATTTGGTTCAGTAAGTATTTGCAGCAGTGGGACGGTGTATGTGGGGCTGACTCAAAATGCACGATGCCTGTTCATGGTAGTGAAGAATTAAATCATACAAATGAACTTATAATACATGTTTGTGGGAAACGATGAAGCTCTATATCAGCTATACATTTGTCATCTTCTAATCTCTAGTATCAACAGAACTGCTCACTTCAGCACTTTATATTGGCTCGCTGGCCCAGTCGCTATTTTTTGTTCATGAGTGTGTCAACAGACGAGAATAAGCGCTGCCTCTTACAAGAAATAAGGAGGTGGGGTGTCTGATTTATTTGCATATTTTTGTGGTTGCACGCTGTACTTGCCCAGTGCTGACTGGCGTTTCTTAAGAGGGATGTGTCGGTATGACAGTTGGCGCTGCCTGGCAGAGTCGTGCTGCTTTATTCAGCTGTGGCTATTTTCATCGGTTGATGTCCAGCCACCAGCACGAATAATTCGGGCTGCAACTAACTTTTACTTTTCTAGATATTTGGTCTGAAAAACAGTTAAAAAATATCCATGATTACTTCTTAAAATGTATTTTTCCTCCGAAATGCAAAGATATTTTATTTACTATCGTGTACGACAGTAACACATCCTCGTATTTGAGAAGCTGGAACCATAACATTTCAGATTTCTTACTTTGATTGAAATACTTCAAAGTTGGTGATTAATAATCTGTCGATTGTCTGGTCGATTATTTGACTTTTGGAAACAGTTCCCACCTCTGACTTCTACCGTTGATTTAAATCATGTTTGGGCAGCCACCATCGTTTATGAGAAATGAAATGACTGAAAATGAAAACACTAAAAGCTCGACTGATTTTCTGAGTCACCTCTCATTAACATTATACAGCGTTTCCTGTCAGCGTTACATGGTTGTTGGAGGCAGCAGTATATCACATATACACACTGAAATCTGACCAGCTCCATACAAACTGAGTAGGTGCTGCAGGATGCATATTCTTTGAGGGAATAAAGGAAACGTGATCAGTATTTCTGACCTGAATTCACTGAACTGCATGTGGATGTTTCATAACAGTCTTCAGCTAGCAGCCCTGTGGGACTTTACTCACAGTGACAATGTTGACATGCTGATGTTTTGCAAGTGTGCATGTCACAGTTAGTACTTTTGTTGGACAATATATTGTCCATATTGTAATTATCGTGCCTATATGCAAAAGTCTTTTAAGACTGCTTGTTTTTCCAAAATGTAACATTTGAGAACTGCTTTTGTGAAATGAAAAGCAAGGCACCAAAAAAAGTACTGTTTTGGTTATCGATACTGAAACTTTGATATTGTATTGGCACGAGTATCTGCTTTCACATGAATGTTTGTTGTCATCCTACGAATTGTCTCAAAAACCCTCCCAATATATCTTTTAAACCTGCTAATGTTCAGGTTCTTGTTTCACTCGTCCCTAAAAATGGAACATATGTACGTGAAACAGTTATTTAAAGGTAAAGAAGTGGGTTGTTGAAAGTTATTCTGGTTCCATGTTACAGTGTTCTTCTTCCCCTTATTTGCCTGTGTGGTGACAGACAGCCCTCCCACTGCTGCAGACACTTTATTCTTCTCCGTGTTCACAACCTTCTCGTGTCTGCAGAGAGATTCGGGACAAACGTGTGAGGACATCAGCGCTCTTAATATTTATTTCTTTTGTCTTTTGCATGTCATCATGTGCTGGTTGCTGGCTGGATGCTGTGGGCTCGCTTTGATTAGCATCTCAGGTAAATGTAAACTCTTGCAGTTAACAAGTGACTGAAAAACAACAATCACGGTCTTGGTGTTAAATATATCGTGAAATTCTGAATATGTTATTACAGCATCAATCTTTTCATAATGTTTCTGACATTTAATTGTACTTTTTACGATTGTTTAACCGCAGCTACAATGCATATACGTGTTTTGCATGTTATTTTTGACTCTTCAGAACCATTACTTCCTGAACATCTGGGGGAAAAGAGGAAGTTGTCTTCTGAGACAAAGACTATAGTTATTTCAATATACTGTATATACAGTTTACCTTGTCCAAGTTATCTATCAGGTCACTTTATTTCAGACCTGTAGTCTGTTTTTAGAGGAAGATGAGAGAGATTTAAACTATATATCCAAATAGAGCACGTTTAAAAACCACAACAGTAAACTCTTTAAATAGTCATTTTTTATCCTCTCCATATCCACTGAGTACATTATTCTTCTTGGCATAATTTTGGGGGAACACAGTCAATTGCTGAAGACCAGAACAGCAGGGGACAAAATAAAGCCAAATTATCTGCATGCATGTTTGAGATGTACATGTGACTGCTGCTGTAACTGTGCCACAATGTCCCTCAACCTTCTCTTGTCTGCCTCAGTGGCCCCAGACCCCGCCGTGCAGATCACCCAGAGGCCCCGGTTCTATGGTGTGAAAACCAGACGCAATGTGACCATTGGCTGTCTGTCCACCCAGGACCTCCTGTCAGCCAAGGTGCAGTGGTACAAGGCCGATACGTACGACGAGGCAGTTCTAAACAGAGCCAAAATAGAGGAAGACCAAAAGTTTAAATTTTTTAACAGCAATCCGCGAATGAAGTTTCTCTTCATCAGCGGTGTGCGGATAGAAGACAGAGGAGTGTACTTCTGCAAGTTAAACGACATATGGGGACCTGGGACTGTACTTGAAGTTATCAGTGAGTAACCTGTGTCAACATTATGTCTTATGCATACAGACACATGATGCAGTGTTACTCTGAGTGGACATTTACTGTGATTTATTGAGGTCTGTACCAACACATATCTTTCCTCTCACAGGACCCATTGGCCTTCCCCAGGCTCTGCATAGGACCAATATGAAGGATGGTCTCATTATCCTCCAGGGCCTGGTGCTGGCTGGCTGTATTGCTGCCATACTGCTGCGCAGACGACAACTGGTGAGGAACAAGATGAGCAAAACACTTCTGTGCAAAGCTGTGCTTTACCAGACTGCACTGCTCACTTAAGATGGAATTAAGCTGAGGATGTGCAAAACAATATTCACATTCAGGGCCAAGATAACGTACAAATCAAGGAAGAAGTTGATTCTTTTTTTCCAAGTAATACAAGCTTTTGGGAATAAAACAGATGTCTGCAATACTATAGACGTGTTGCCAGGTCACAGCTAAAATATAGGCCTTATAACTAATGCAAGAGCTTGTTTATTAATTCATTTCTGATTTATCAATTAATTGTTGATAAGTTCCCGGCCCACAAGGTACTCTGGCAGTACTCTGGCTCGATTTGTCGTCACGGCTGGTGGATCCCATCGCAAGCTGGTCTCTAGTTTGCATTACTTGAGATAAGCTTACAGAGCTGCTCAAGCTGAAAGATAACCCTACCCAATTTAGTATGAAGATACAGGAAGTTCTTTTTACCAGTTTACTAGTGCCATATATGCTTAAATTCCTTTTCCATCCTTCTCTTTTGACTTGAAGGGGTCTTTCCCTTTCTTTTGGTGAAAGGGTATGACAGTCTAAGTGTCGTAGTGTTGTTACAACTAAAAACTACTCACCTTTTTTGCCATTTTTCAATCCAGTTTGAAGCACCACAGCTAGTCTTGATTTAACGTTCGATGTTCCACCATCGAGCCATTAGATCAATGTAACACTAGCTAGCTTACTTCTCGTAGCCATTTTTTAAAAGATTAATGTTACTGAATATATCACAATCGATTCTTTAGGGTATTTTTTTGTGCATTATGCAGAGTGTGTTTATCAATAGCTGGTGCTAACTCCTAAAATGTATCTTTTTTATTTATTCTTTATTTTTTTAACAGTTGGAAAAGAATGACAGCATATACGAGGAGCCTGACACTGATCACATCTATGAGGTTTGTTTGCTTTCATTTTACATTTATATTAAACAAAATAACAGTGGTGTAAGAAGTATTAATAAGTACCAATATCATACTGGAATAATCCACTGAACGTCCTGCATTCAAAACCTTAATTAAGTAAAAGTATCTCAGTATTATCAGCAAAATGTACTTAAAGTACCAAAAGTATTGATTGTGCAGTAAAATGTTCCCTGTCAGTGTTTTACTTTAAGATGTGTCTTGATTAACATTACTGCTGCGTCATTGTGTATGATTCATTTTACTGAGGGTACCTGATAGGTAGTTTAATCTACAGCAATTAAATATTCTATAAAATCATCATTTACTGCCTGTACTTGTGAAGACACATCACAGCTGTGTTTTGTTTTTACATCAAAATACACGTGCAAGACACACGAGTCTCCTCGCACCACTGAGCTCAAAACCACAATTATTATCTTATTCTGCAGCTCTTTATAAACACAGCACGACATAGTAGGCGAAACTTTTTTGTGCCTTTTTTGTGAGAATAATAACTTTGGAAAGTAGAATTTGTGGGTTGACAAAATATATATATATATATATATATATATATATATATAAATTTATTGTAGAAATCATAGAATAGGATTTTTCACTAAATACTGTTTTTTTGGAGACCTGAGGCACTGCAGTCAAGCCTTAATATTAATATATTCTCTGTTAGAGAAAATTCCTGACAGAATGCTGTTTTACTGCAAAGTCAAATAAACGGGGATTTAATGTCCTAAGATCCTTTTTACAAACAACAGGAAAGATATTTAAATGTCAGCCGCTCTGCTGTGACATTTAGCAGCTGCATGTCTTTTGTCTTCTGAGTCATGTCCGAATCACTGACTATGCAAAATCAAGCTGTACCGGTGTGCCCAAGCAAAGGCTTAAGCTTAAGCTTAAACTGTGCATGTTAACTGACTTAAATCTGACTTATTTCCGTGTGTCAGGGTTTGGCGATCGAGACGTGTGGTGGAGATCTGTATGAAGAACTCTCTGTGTACGCCCAGGCTGACGGAGCCGAGGGAGCCGAGGCCCCGTGGGAGTGAGACAGCCTCACAATAGCATACTACTTACAAGTGCTCCAGGTTTGAGGTACTTATTGTCCTTAGTGCATTACAGTAGATGGCGGCCGGCATGTCTCAGCTTGGAGAAACAGACAGAACTACTGTAGCAAAGCAATGTTCTGCTGTGAACGGGGGCAGCACAAAAACTATTTTAGCCACCAAAAAAACCTATATCAGTTTAAGTGTACTCTATATTCTGAATATATTTCACTGCTTTACCTCGCTGTCGCGGTAGACCAGCAACTCCTGTGTTCTGCGAGGTAAAATTACTGTGTTTGTCAAAGGAGTCTTGTGGCTTTGAAGAGGGCATAGATAGCGGGCTCCGTTCCCTGACGGCGATGGTAAAGCAGTGACAATATTCCAAATATAGCCCACACTTTTTTGCTGCTTGTTCCGTCCACAGCAGTGCGTTGCTTTGCTCTCCAGTACTCCTGTCTGTTACTCCACATCTACTGTAGTAATACCCTGACTATGGAAAAGTACTTTGTACAAACCCACGTCTACTAATCCGACCTCTCCCTTTAAGAGTGCTTGAGGAGATTTGTCATGTTTCCTCTAGTAACAGTTTGTTTATGAATGTGCAACAACATAATTATTGTAAAACGCTTGCTATACACGCTGTTGATTGTATGCATGTTTTTAATTAATAAGCTGTGATTTGAATTGTACTGAAGTGTAAACGAACAATTCTGCAATTCAGATTCGACAGCTGACATTTTGGTGCTTCAAGAGGCTTTTTCTTTTTTTTATATATAAAGTGTTTTGTATTGTTTCATAATGACTTCTCGGCCTGAGAGTTTGATATCTATTTCATCTAAATGTTACAGCGTGTGCATCAGAGCCTGAACTAGGCCCTGCTTGATGTTTGATTATATATTAAAAAAACTTTATTCCTTTTGTTTATGTAACAATATTAAAAACAATAAACATGTTTCCATTTGCTGGAGAAAGTCTTATTTTTATTGGCTTTTACAGGTAAAAAAAATAAACTTAAATAACAAGTTGATCAACAACATTGATTTAAAAAAGATGCTGGTTGAATAGAATATCAATAAATACAAGAGTAAACAACTCAAGACATAAATAAGCAATAAAAAGATAAATAAATAAATAGATAAATTAATTAATCTGACAGATTCTAGTTGGTGAGCAGAGATAGAACCAGCTGGTCTGCTCTCATCAGATGGGTTTTCATTTCCTTCCTGATCAGCTCCCAGGATTCAGCACTGTGGCCCTACAGACACAAGAACATCATCGTTATTAAAACACGATCAATACTGCAGGTTGAGTGACTGATTAAAAGATAATTGACGGACACACTCACCATTTGCTCCAGGACATGACGAGACAGTCTCTTGAAATGCATGTGCAGCTTCTTGTTCTTCTTCTTCTGGCTGAGGCTCTTAATCTAAATGATTAACAAATAATTCAAATCTGTTAACTTGGTACATTTACTATTAGTTGATCCTCTCAATCAGCAGGATTCATTAGTTTAATAGAAAGCAGTCAAAGAACCCTGATGCATGTCTTTAAGTTTTTTCGGGATCAAGTACAGCTCTGTTAATCCACCCTGAGACTTACACAGGAGTGAAGGCCGTCGGCCTGCTGGGTCACAACGATGAGAAAGTGGTCCACTGTGTTCTCCTCCCATGATGCATTGCTGTGATCCTCCTCAAACAGGGCAGCCATCTCCTCCAGAATCTGAACTGTGAAGCTGAGTTTGTCCTCAGCCTGGAAGAAGAAGAGAAATAGAGATGACAGTTATAATAAGATAAACTTTTCTGTGGAAACTATTTATTACATTCAAGGAGATCCAATCTAACCATGAGTTTGTCTGTTGAGGATGACTTACTGATGCTTTGGACGCCTGTCTGTACAGATCATTAGGGAAGTTGACTTCAGCATCCTCAGTGGTGTTAGTGGAGTTATGAGCCTGCATCACACAATAGACATGTAAATAAATACAGTAAAGTAAACTCATTCAGTGACTTTAAAGAATATCCAGAAGAAGTGCACTTACCATGGTGTCTATTAGATCCAAAGAGTTTCTACTGTGCTGTCTGAATTTATGATCCACCCATCTGCAGCTCAGCGACGAGGCTGAACTGTACAGACTGAGAGACAGACACACCAACAAGACCCTGCCGAGCATTTTCAACGAGATGGTAATATTCCCTTTGTATGGAGCGAATAGAGATTTCTCTTGTGAACAGTTGTTGTGTTGGAGCAGAGCTGCAGCGCCTCATTTATACTGCAGGACGCACCTTTTTCACTTTCCAGACATGAACACCTGAATGGCGACTTTTACGCGGTCAACCTCAACCTGATACATGTAGAATGTCACTCAGACATTTCGGATTCTAATTAGCTTCCGAATGAAAACCTCCCACAATAAAAGCATGAACAAATATCACAATAATGATTAAAAAAATGAGCTTTTAAAAACATGGAACACCAAAAAAAATCTCAAGACAAAAAACAATTGTATGAATTTTATTGCGATTTATTTTAGTCCGAATAGAAAATAAAGACCCAAAATGAATTGCTATACTTGTTTTTTAAAAGAATGCTATATAATGATTTGAGGTTATTATAAAAGGTGTATTTTTATTCTATTTCGGTAGTTTGAGGAGTTACTTTGGAGATTCAATTTCCCTTTCAGTCTGCACGCTCTCCGGTGTGATGGTGTAATTAAAACAACAACAATCATTATTTTATTCTTGTCATTGCGTCATTCATTATGTTCGGATTCCTCATAATCGCTCGTCAACATTCCTACAACAGGACCTGATTGTGTCCACTAGGGGCCATAAATCGGGAAGTTCCCATCCAGAGAAACTGAAAGCGGCTCCTTGGCTATATCCTGCGCTCTGACGCGCGTTCACATGAATCCGTCAGTGACATTTCACGTTGTTTTAACACGAACATGGCGGCTTTGAAGGTGAGAACCAGAGAAGGGGATTCTGCTTCTCAGGAATCATGACAATCAATATTAAAAACCACATGGCCTGTAATCCATGAAGTGGAGAAGCAGGCTTTTATTTATTTAATGGTAAATTTATTGTAATTTGTATTTTCAATTTGTGTTTTTTTTTTTTTAACAATGCATGCTGTAATATAATTCTCGATAATCGATCAGATGATAAATAAATCAGGCAATAACATAGATCCTATTTGATGATCTTATTTATTCATAAAAGCAGAAACAAAGCAGGCACAGATCTTATACCTCAGGGTACAATAACTCAACTAGTATAAGTACCTGAAGTATTAGCTGCAAATTAAAGTATCAAAAGTAAAAATTAACCCTTAAAAATATCCTGCTTGATGAACTTAGAAATAGTAACTTTTTGGATAACATTATTACGTTGGACAGTCTTTGTATTTGTTTTTATCGTGAACATAATTTAGCAAGTAAGACGATTGGATGGGATTACATAACTACACCTTGTTAAAGGAAATTAACAAATGCAGATTATCTTCAAACTATATATGTTCATGTTAAGATAAGAACTTATAAGTTTAATGTCAGGAGTTTAGCATAAATCAGATGTTGACCAGGAGATCGCTGACCTCTCCAGATGTACCAAGACAACCTTACAGTCCAGAGATCCACAGTGAGAATGGAACCTGGTCTAAAGGTATGTTTATTAAAATATATTCGTTATGAAAGATGTATTGAAGATCTAAAATTCCATATGGAGTTATTATTAAAAATAGAAAATATGATTTAGTCTCATCATACTAAATCCATCCTGACGCACAAACGTGAGTTTTTTTCTTCGATAAACACATTTGGAAAAAAGATGTGAATCGGATTAGACTATTAATCCAAAGACACATACATCAAAGGGTATCAAACATAAACTGCATATCATAATTACTTAATACTTATTTTATATTGTATCTTGTACCTTCATTGAATAAGATCTGTGAGAGGCATTAGATCTGAACAATGTTGTTTTATTGAAATTTAAAACAAATCCAAACCTTTTATTCGTGTGACAGAATGAAGGAATTTAAAGGTGCTGGAAGAAAGATAATTGTATTGACCACGACACAAATAAATATATAACTCATTCATTAAATAAATGAACACACTTTGATTTCCATGTTGAAGCGTGAGAACGTCTCATGTTACGTAACGGAATCACTTCCGCTTTCACTTTGGGGAAGCGCTTTCAAATCCAGTGTTAATCATTAATGATGAATGTTATTAAAACTTTATAAATACATGAAATGTCTTGTTTCAAAAATACAAAACAAGTAAACATATTTAAATTATTAATTGGCTCATTAAAACCGAATCAGAGACAAGAAGTTCATTTAAGAAAACTGATTTTGTGTCTTTGTTGCTTTAAAAGTCGCCAAAATATTCCCACGTTACTCCCAATATGTTTCCTATCGGACAAATCTGTGTGATGATAAATAGTGAGCTGTGTTTGTGCTTGTGTGTGGCATTACTGTATTATGGTGAAGCATTTTAAAACTTCAGCTAATGCAACATTATCTAAATGTGGCATAAATCTTTCATTTGGCCGCTAATTAGAATCCGAAATGTGTGAGTGACATTCTACATGTATCAGGTTGAGGTTGACCGCGTAAAAGTCGCCATTCAGGTGTTCATGTCTGGAAAGTGAAAAAGGTGCGTCCTGCAGTATAAATGAGGCGCTGCAGCTCTGCTTCAACACAACTGTTCACAAGAGAAATCTCTATTCGCTCCATACAAAGGGAATATTACCATCTCGTTGAAAATGCTCGGCAGGGTCTTGTTGGTGTGTCTGTCTCTCAGTCTGTACAGTTCAGCCTCGTCGCTGAGCTGCAGATGGGTGGATCATAAATTCAGACAGCACAGTAGAAACTCTTTGGATCTAATAGACACCATGGTAAGTGCACTTCTTCTGGATATTCTTTAAAGTCACTGAATGAGTTTACTTTACTGTATTTATTTACATGTCTATTGTGTGATGCAGGCTCATAACTCCACTAACACCACTGAGGATGCTGAAGTCAACTTCCCTAATGATCTGTACAGACAGGCGTCCAAAGCATCAGTAAGTCATCCTCAACAGACAAACTCATGGTTAGATTGGATCTCCTTGAATGTAATAAATAGTTTCCACAGAAAAGTTTATCTTATTATAACTGTCATCTCTATTTCTCTTCTTCTTCCAGGCTGAGGACAAACTCAGCTTCACAGTTCAGATTCTGGAGGAGATGGCTGCCCTGTTTGAGGAGGATCACAGCAATGCATCATGGGAGGAGAACACAGTGGACCACTTTCTCATCGTTGTGACCCAGCAGGCCGACGGCCTTCACTCCTGTGTAAGTCTCAGGGTGGATTAACAGAGCTGTACTTGATCCCGAAAAAACTTAAAGACATGCATCAGGGTTCTTTGACTGCTTTCTATTAAACTAATGAATCCTGCTGATTGAGAGGATCAACTAATAGTAAATGTACCAAGTTAACAGATTTGAATTATTTGTTAATCATTTAGATTAAGAGCCTCAGCCAGAAGAAGAAGAACAAGAAGCTGCACATGCATTTCAAGAGACTATCTCGTCATGTCCTGGAGCAAATGGTGAGTGTGTCCGTCAATTATCTTTTAATCAGTCACTCAACCTGCAGTATTGATCGTGTTTTAATAACGATGATGTTCTTGTGTCTGTAGGGCCACAGTGCTGAATCCTGGGAGCTGATCAGGAAGGAAATGAAAACCCATCTGATGAGAGCAGACCAGCTGGTTCTATCTCTGCTCACCAACTAGAATCTGTCCGTCTCATCACGAATATCTTCACTTATGTGCTGACATGCAGCCTATTTATTTATTTATCCATTTATTTACACGTTTATTAACTTATTCATTAATGAGATTTTTATTTGATTATTTATTGATTAGCGTATTTATTTATTTATCCATTTATTAACTTATTTATTATTTGATTATTTATTTCTTAACACGTTTATTTATTTGGTTTCTTATTTATGTATTAACTTGTCTTTTTATTTATTATATTTTTTAACATATTCAATGATTGAGTCATTTTTTATATTTATTGATAATGTATCTTTCTGTGTTGATCAATATTCTTGTTTTTGTGCTTTGAGCAAAATGTGATGTTTTTATATTTCTTATGTTCTAGTCAATAAAGATAATATTTCATACAGTATATGTGGATATGTTTTCTGGTTTTATTCCCGTCACATCAACAAAAGGGATGCAGATTTTTCATTTTGATGCTTTCAATCCAACAACATGCAGGAACACGTGTTTCTATATTAATACCTCTCACAGTACTTACTCATACTGAAGGTACAAGAAC
Source organism: Anarhichas minor (assembly GCF_050575085.1). Classification (NCBI taxonomy): domain Eukaryota; kingdom Metazoa; phylum Chordata; class Actinopteri; order Perciformes; family Anarhichadidae; genus Anarhichas; species Anarhichas minor. The sequence continues at coordinate 18,596,351 of NW_027466463.1, forward strand.
TGAGTCTGAGGATCAGAACTAGAGAGTAATATAAGTGTACAAGTACTTTACATTTTTAAAATCTCACTTTGTTTTTACAGATACTTAAACATGAACGAATCTCAAATGTCGGCCTCTTTGTTCTTTAACTTCGGCACAAATAGAAAACATTTATAACTCTTATCTGACACAGAAAACACAAAAACACCTACCGAGAGGTTTTTGTCATTCATCTAATTTATTACTTACTACTTTATTATCAGATTCATCTGCATCACAAAGTTTGCATTGTTTCACATATCATAACAAAACAAACGTGTATCTTAGCTGCTGCAGTGTAATCAGAGCTAAGAACAGTCTGACCTGTGGGACTAAATCTAGTGTTTGATGATTATTATCAGCCAGAGACGACATCCTTTTAATATGTGCAGTCAGAAAACTTAGACCTAGTCTTAGAGCAGATACGTATAGTAGTATAGCCAGCGTTGGGAGAAGTACTCTGATCGTTAACTTGAGCAAAAGTAGCAGTACCACAGTGTACAAATACTCAGGTACAAGTAAAAGTCCTGTATTCAGAGTGTAGTAAAAATACAACAAAATTAGCATCAACACATAAATATACTGGAGCTGAAAGTAAAAGCACACAAGAAGGTCTCATTTCAGAGTGAAGTGTATTATATTAGATTATATTTAGTGATGCATTAAAGTGTGTTCGTCACTTTAATGTTGCTTGAGTGGAGCTAATGATGAACTTTATTTCGCCTTCTGCTGGGTAACTTGTGCATTTCTCCACAGGACCAACACATCTTAGAATATAACAACATCGTTAAGTTATTTGTTGATTATCTTTTGCATTGTTACACAATATCGGAATCTGAAAGTTATCAAGTAAATATAGAGACAAAAGTACAATGTTTGTGTGGAACAGAAAAGTGGCAGAAAATGTTCAAAGTAAATAACATATAAGTACCTCAAAATGTATCTCACTGTATACAGATCGTAGCCCAGTACTTGAGTTAATTTACAGAATATATAAATGTTTGTTGTTATGTAGATAAAGCTGATAATAAAGTAAGTAAATCATATCAACAACAAAAACCTCTCAGTAGGTGTTTTTGTGTTTTCTGTGTCAGATAAGAGTTTTAAATGATTTCTATTCGTGCCGAAGTTAAAGAACAAAGAGGCCGACATTTGAGATTCATTCATGTTTAAGTATCTGTAAAAACAAATAAGTGAGATTTTAAAAGTTTAAAGTTGTACTTGTACACTCATATTACTCTCTAATCCTCAGACCTGCTGATTTAATATCAGTATATCTTGTACCTTCAGTATGCGTAGGTACTGTGAGAGGTATTAATATAGAAACACGTGTTCCTGCATGTTGTTTGATTAAACGCATTAAAAGGAAAAACCAGAAAACATATCCACATATACTGTATGAAATATAATCTTTATTGACTAGAACATAAGAAATATAAAAACATCACATTTTGCTCAAAGCACAAAAACAAGAATATTGACGTAACAACATAACAAGAAAAAATGTTGCTCCAAAATCAGCAAAGACACGTACATGATCAATGATTAAATAAATATGTTAATAAAAAAAGAATTAGATAAATAAATAAATAAATGATCAAATAAATAAATACTTTAATAAATAAATAACCAAATAATATTAATCAAATTAATAAATAAGCTTATAAATGAATAAATAAATGAATAAATAAATGAATAAATAAATGAATAAATAAATGAATAAATAAATGAATACGTAAAAATCTCATTAATGAATAAGTTAATAAACGTGTAAATAAATGGATAAATAAATAAATAGGCTGCATGTCAGCACATAAGTGAAGATATTCGTGATGAGACGGACAGATTCTAGTTGGTGAGCAGAGATAGAACCAGCTGGTCTGCTCTCATCAGATGGGTTTTCATTTCCTTCCTGATCAGCTCCCAGGATTCAGCACTGTGGCCCTACAGACACAAGAACATCATCGTTATTAAAACACGATCAATACTGCAGGTTGAGTGACTGATTAAAAGATAATTGACGGACACACTCACCATTTGCTCCAGGACATGACGAGACAGTCTCTTGAAATGCATGTGCAGCTTCTTGTTCTTCTTCTTCTGGCCGTGGCTCTTAATCTAAATTCATCAGAGGAAAAGAAATGTTTAAAATTTCAAATATTTCAGCTGTAAAGCTTCACAGAGCTGTAAACCTGACACATCTGTGAGGACACAGAGTAACAGAGAGCTACTTAAATGTTACACATGAAGCTGTACGTTGTGACTAACAGTTGTCTCGCATACTTACACAGGAGTGAAGGCCGTCGGCCTGCTGGGTCACAACAATGAGAAAGTGGTCCACTGTGTTCTCCTCCCATGATGCATTGCTGTGATCCTCCTCAAACAGGGCAGCCATCTCCTCCAGAATCTGAACTGTGAAGCTGAGTTTGTCCTCAGCCTGGAAGAAGAAGAGAAATAGAGATGACAGTTATAATAAGATAAACTTTTCTGTGGAAACTATTTATTACATTCAAGGAGATCCAATCTAACCATGAGTTTGTCTGTTGAGGATGACTTACTGATGCTTTGGACGCCTGTCTGTACAGATCATTAGGGAAGTTGACTTCAGCATCCTCAGTGGTGTTAGTGGAGTTATGAGCCTGCATCACACAATAGACATGTAAATAAATACAGTAAAGTAAACTCATTCAGTGACTTTAAAGAATATCCAGAAGAAGTGCACTTACCATGGTGTCTATTAGATCCAAAGAGTTTCTACTGTGCTGTCTGAATTTATGATCCACCCATCTGCAGCTCAGCGACGAGGCTGAACTGTACAGACTGAGAGACAGACACACCAACAAGACCCTGCTGAGCATTTTCAACGAGATGGTAATATTCCCTTTGTATGGAGCGAATAGAGATTTCTCTTGTGAACAGTTGTTGTGTTGGAGCAGAGCTGCAGCGCCTCATTTATACTGCAGGACGCACCTTTTTCACTTTCCAGACATGTACACCTGAATGGCGACTTTTACGCGGTCAACCTCAACCTCATACATGTAGAATGTCACTCACACATTTCGGATTCTAATTAGCGGCCAAATGAAAGATTTATGCCACATTTAGATAATGTTGCATTAGCTGAAGATTTAAAATGCTTCACCATAATACAGTAATGCCACACACAAGCACAAACACAGCTCACTATTTATCATCACACAGATTTGTCCGATAGGAAACATATTGGGAGTAACGTGGGAATATTTTGGCGACTTTTAAAGCAACAAAGACACAAAATCAGTTTTCTTAAATGAACTTCTTGTCTCTGATTCGGTTTTAATGAGCCAATTAATAATTTAAATATGTTTACTTGTTTTGTATTTTTGAAACAAGACATTTCATGTATTTATAAAGTTTTAATAACATTCATCATTAATGATTAACACTGGATTTGAAAGCGCTTCCCCAAAGTGAAAGCGGAAGTGATTCCGTTACGTAACATGAGACGTTCTCACGCTTCAACATGGAAATCAAAGTGTGTTCATTTATTTAATGAATGAGTTATATATTTATTTGTGTCGTGGTCAATACAATTATCTTTCTTCCAGCACCTTTAAATTCCTTCATTCTGTCACACGAATAAAAGGTTTGGATTTGTTTTAAATTTCAATAAAACAACATTGTTCAGATCTAATGCCTCTCACAGATCTTATTCAATGAAGGTACAAGATACAATATAAAATAAGTATTAAGTAATTATGATATGCAGTTTATGTTTGATACCCTTTGATGTATGTTTCTTTGGATTAATAGTCTAATCCGATTCACATCTTTTTTCCAAATGTGTTTATCGAAGAAAAAAACTCACGTTTGTGCGTCAGGATGGATTTAGTATGATGAGACTAAATCATATTTTCTATTTTTAATAATAACTCCATATGGAATTTTAGATCTTCAATACATCTTTCATAACGAATATATTTTAATAAACATACCTTTAGACCAGGTTCCATTCTCACTGTGGATCTCTGGACTGTAAGGTTGTCTTGGTACATCTGGAGAGGTCAGCGATCTCCTGGTCAACATCTGATTTATGCTAAACTCCTGACATTAAACTTATAAGTTCTTATCTTAACATGAACATATATAGTTTGAAGATAATCTGCATTTGTTAATTTCCTTTAACAAGGTGTAGTTATGTAATCCCATCCAATCTTCTTACTTGCTAAATTATGTTCACGATAAAAACAAATACAAAGACTGTCCAACGTAATAATGTTATCCAAAAAGTTACTATTTCTAAGTTCATCAAGTAGGATATTTTTAAGGGTTAATTTTTACTTTTGATACTTTAATTTGCAGCTAATACTTCAGGTACTTATACTAGTTGAGTTATTGTACCCTGAGGTATAAGATCTGTGCCTGCTTTGTTTCTGCTTTTATGAATAAATAAGATCATAAAATAGGATCTATGTTATTGCCTGATTTATTTATCATCTGATCGATTATCGAGAATTATATTACAGCATGCATTGTTAAAAAAAAAAACACAAATTGAAAATACAAATTACAATAAATGTACCATTAAATAAATAAAAGCCTGCTTCTCCACTTCATGGATTACAGGCCATGTGGTTTTTAATATTGATTGTCATGATTCCTGAGAAGCAGAATCCCCTTCTCTGGTTCTCACCTTCAAAGCCGCCATGTTCGTGTTAAAACAACGTGAAATGTCACTGACGGATTCATGTGAACGCGCGTCAGAGCGCAGGATATAGCCAAGGAGCCGCTTTCAGTTTCTCTGGATGGGAACTTCCCGATTTATGTCCCCTAGTGGACACAATCAGGTCCTGTTGTAGGAATGTTGACGAGCGATTATGAGGAATCCGAACATAATGAATGACGCAATGACAAGAATAAAATAATGATTGTTGTTGTTTTAATTACACCATCACACCGGAGAGCGTGCAGACTGAAAGGGAAATTGAATCTCCAAAGTAACTCCTCAAACTACCGAAATAGAATAAAAATACACCTTTTATAATAACCTCAAATCATTATATAGCATTCTCTTAAAAAACAAGTATAGCAATTCATTTTGGGTCTTTATTTTCTATTCGGACTAAAATAAATCGCAATAAAATTCATACAACAATTGTTTTTTGTCTTTAGATTTTTTTTGGTGTTCCATGTTTTTAAAAGCTCATTTTTTTAATCATTATTGTGATATTTGTTCATGCTTTTATTGTGGGAGGTTTTCATTCGGAAGCTAATTAGAATCCGAAATGTCTGAGTGACATTCTACATGTATCAGGTTGAGGTTGACCGCGTAAAAGTCGCCATTCAGGTGTTCATGTCTGGAAAGTGAAAAAGGTGCGTCCTGCAGTATAAATGAGGCGCTGCAGCTCTGCTCCAACACAACAACTGTTCACAAGAGAAATCTCTATTCGCTCCATACAAAGGGAATATTACCATCTCGTTGAAAATGCTCGGCAGGGTCTTGTTGGTGTGTCTGTCTCTCAGTCTGTACAGTTCAGCCTCGTCGCTGAGCTGCAGATGGGTGGATCATAAATTCAGACAGCACAGTAGAAACTCTTTGGATCTAATAGACACCATGGTAAGTGCACTTCTTCTGGATATTCTTTAAAGTCACTGAATGAGTTTACTTTACTGTATTTATTTACATGTCTATTGTGTGATGCAGGCTCATAACTCCACTAACACCACTGAGGATGCTGAAGTCAACTTCCCTAATGATCTGTACAGACAGGCGTCCAAAGCATCAGTAAGTCATCCTCAACAGACAAACTCATGGTTAGATTGGATCTCCTTGAATGTAATAAATAGTTTCCACAGAAAAGTTTATCTTATTATAACTGTCATCTCTATTTCTCTTCTTCTTCCAGGCTGAGGACAAACTCAGCTTCACAGTTCAGATTCTGGAGGAGATGGCTGCCCTGTTTGAGGAGGATCACAGCAATGCATCATGGGAGGAGAACACAGTGGACCACTTTCTCATCGTTGTGACCCAGCAGGCCGACGGCCTTCACTCCTGTGTAAGTCTCAGGGTGGATTAACAGAGCTGTACTTGATCCCGAAAAAACTTAAAGACATGCATCAGGGTTCTTTGACTGCTTTCTATTAAACTAATGAATCCTGCTGATTGAGAGGATCAACTAATAGTAAATGTACCAAGTTAACAGATTTGAATTATTTGTTAATCATTTAGATTAAGAGCCTCAGCCAGAAGAAGAAGAACAAGAAGCTGCACATGCATTTCAAGAGACTGTCTCGTCATGTCCTGGAGCAAATGGTGAGTGTGTCCGTCAATTATCTTTTAATCAGTCACTCAACCTGCAGTATTGATCGTGTTTTAATAACGATGATGTTCTTGTGTCTGTAGGGCCACAGTGCTGAATCCTGGGAGCTGATCAGGAAGGAAATGAAAACCCATCTGATGAGAGCAGACCAGCTGGTTCTATCTCTGCTCACCAACTAGAATCTGTCCGTCTCATCACGAATATCTTCACTTATGTGCTGACATGCAGCCTATTTATTTATTTATCCATTTATTTACACGTTTATTAACTTATTCATTAATGAGATTTTTACGTATGTATTTATTTATTCATTTATTTATTCATTTATAAGCTTATTTATTAATTTGATTAATATTATTTGGTTATTTATTTATTAAAGTATTTATTTATTTGATCATTTATTTATTCATTTATCTAATTCTTTTTTTATTAACATATTTATTTAATCATTGATCATGTACGTGTCTTTGCTGATTTTGGAGCAACATTTTTTCTTGTTATGTTGTTACGTCAATATTCTTGTTTTTGTGCTTTGAGCAAAATGTGATGTTTTTATATTTCTTATGTTCTAGTCAATAAAGATAATATTTCATACAGTATATGTGGATATGTTTTCTGGTTTTATTCCCGTCACATCAACAAAAGGGATGCAGATTTTTCATTTTGATGCTTTCAATCCAACAACATGCAGGAACACGTGTTTCTATATTAATACCTCTCACAGTACTTACTCATACTGAAGGTACAAGAACTGAGTCTGAGGATCAGAACTAGAGAGTAATATGAGTGTACAAGTACTTTACATTTTTAAAATCTCACTTTGTTTTTACAGATACTTAAACATGAACGAATCTCAAATGTCGGCCTCTTTGTTCTTTAACTTCGGCACAAATAGAAAACATTTATAACTCTTATCTGACACAGAAAACACAAAAACACCTACCGAGAGGTTTTTGTCATTCATCTAATTTATTACTTACTACTTTATTATCAGATTCATCTGCATCACAAAGTTTGCATTGTTTCACATATCATAACAAAACAAACGTGTATCTTAGCTGCTGCAGTGTAATCAGAGCTAAGAACAGTCTGACCTGTGGGACTAAATCTAGTGTTTGATGATTATTATCAGCCAGAGACGACATCCTTTTAATATGTGCAGTCAGAAAACTTAGACCTAGTCTTAGAGCAGATACGTATAGTAGTATAGCCAGCGTTGGGAGAAGTATACTCTGATCTTTAACTTGAGCAAACGTAGCAGTACCACAGTGTACAAATACTCAGGTACAAGTAAAAGTCCTGTATTCAGAGTGTAGTAAAAATACAACAAAATTAGCATCAACACATAAATATACTGGAGCTGAAAGTAAAAGCACACAAGAAGGTCTCATTTCAGAGTGATGTGTATTATATTAGATTATATTTAGTGATGCATTAAAGTGTGTTCGTCACTTTAATGTTGCTTGAGTGGAGCTAATGATGAACTTTATTTCGCCTTCTGCTGGGTAACTTGTGCATTTCTCCACAGGACCAACACATCTTAGAATATAACAACATCGTTAAGTTATTTGTTGATTATCTTTTGCATTGTTACACAATATCGGAATCTGAAAGTTATCAAGTAAATATAGAGACAAAAGTACAATGTTTGTGTGGAACAGAAAAGTGGCAGAAAATGTTCAAAGTAAATAACATACAAGTACCTCAAAATGTATCTCACTGTATACAGATAGTAGCCCAGTACTTGAGTTAATTTACAGAATATATAAATGTTTGTTGTTATGTAGATAAAGCTGATAATAAAGTAAGTAAATCATATCAACAACAAAAACCTCTCAGTAGGTGTTTTTGTGTTTTCTGTGTCAGATAAGAGTTTTAAATGATTTCTATTCGTGCCGAAGTTAAAGAACAAAGAGGCCGACATTTGAGATTCATTCATGTTTAAGTATCTGTAAAAACAAATAAGTGAGATTTTAAAAGTTTAAAGTTGTACTTGTACACTCATATTACTCTCTAATCCTCAGACCTGCTGATTTAATATCAGTATATCTTGTACCTTCAGTATGCGTAGGTACTGTGAGAGGTATTAATATAGAAACACGTGTTCCTGCATGTTGTTTGATTAAACGCATTAAAAGGAAAAACCAGAAAACATATCCACATATACTGTATGAAATATAATCTTTATTGACTAGAACATAAGAAATATAAAAACATCACATTTTGCTCAAAGCACAAAAACAAGAATATTGACGTAACAACATAACAAGAAAAAATGTTGCTCCAAAATCAGCAAAGACACGTACATGATCAATGATTAAATAAATATGTTAATAAAAAAAGAATTAGATAAATAAATAAATAAATGATCAAATAAATAAATACTTTAATAAATAAATAACCAAATAATATTAATCAAATTAATAAATAAGCTTATAAATGAATAAATAAATGAATAAATAAATGAATAAATAAATGAATAAATAAATGAATAAATAAATAAATACGTAAAAATCTCATTAATGAATAAGTTAATAAACGTGTAAATAAATGGATAAATAAATAAATAGGCTGCATGTCAGCACATAAGTGAAGATATTCGTGATGAGACGGACAGATTCTAGTTGGTGAGCAGAGATAGAACCAGCTGGTCTGCTCTCATCAGATGGGTTTTCATTTCCTTCCTGATCAGCTCCCAGGATTCAGCACTGTGGCCCTACAGACACAAGAACATCATCGTTATTAAAACACGATCAATACTGCAGGTTGAGTGACTGATTAAAAGATAATTGACGGACACACTCACCATTTGCTCCAGGACATGACGAGACAGTCTCTTGAAATGCATGTGCAGCTTCTTGTTCTTCTTCTTCTGGCCGTGGCTCTTAATCTAAATTCATCAGAGGAAAAGAAATGTTTAAAATTTCAAATATTTCAGCTGTAAAGCTTCACAGAGCTGTAAACCTGACACATCTGTGAGGACACAGAGTAACAGAGAGCTACTTAAATGTTACACATGAAGCTGTACGTTGTGACTAACAGTTGTCTCGCATACTTACACAGGAGTGAAGGCCGTCGGCCTGCTGGGTCACAACGATGAGAAAGTGGTCCACTGTGTTCTCCTCCCATGATGCATTGCTGTGATCCTCCTCAAACAGGGCAGCCATCTCCTCCAGAATCTGAACTGTGAAGCTGAGTTTGTCCTCAGCCTGGAAGAAGAAGAGAAATAGAGATGACAGTTATAATAAGATAAACTTTTCTGTGGAAACTATTTATTACATTCAAGGAGATCCAATCTAACCATGAGTTTGTCTGTTGAGGATGACTTACTGATGCTTTGGACGCCTGTCTGTACAGATCATTAGGGAAGTTGACTTCAGCATCCTCAGTGGTGTTAGTGGAGTTATGAGCCTGCATCACACAATAGACATGTAAATAAATACAGTAAAGTAAACTCATTCAGTGACTTTAAAGAATATCCAGAAGAAGTGCACTTACCATGGTGTCTATTAGATCCAAAGAGTTTCTACTGTGCTGTCTGAATTTATGATCCACCCATCTGCAGCTCAGCGACGAGGCTGAACTGTACAGACTGAGAGACAGACACACCAACAAGACCCTGCTGAGCATTTTCAACGAGATGGTAATATTCCCTTTGTATGGAGCGAATAGAGATTTCTCTTGTGAACAGTTGTTGTGTTGAAGCAGAGCTGCAGCGCCTCATTTATACTGCAGGACGCACCTTTTTCACTTTCCAGACATGAACACCTGAATGGCGACTTTTACGCGGTCAACCTCAACCTCATACATGTAGAATGTCACTCACACATTTCGGATTCTAATTAGCGGCCAAATGAAAGATTTATGCCACATTTAGATAATGTTGCATTAGCTGAAGTTTTAAAATGCTTCACCATAATACAGTAATGCCACACACAAGCACAAACACAGCTCACTATTTATCATCACATAGATTTGTTCGATAGGAAACATATTAACGTAACGTGGGAATATTTTGGTGACTTTTTAAATTAAATTCGTGTCGCTGATTCGGTTTTAAATTCGTGTTAATGAGACAATTATTAATAGCGATATAATACATGTATTTGAAACGTTTTAATTCAGTTTGCAGGCTCTCCATGCGATGGAAATCACGTGTAAAATAACGAGTATTCTCTATTTGTCGTTGTTAGTATTTTGTGATTTAATAACATTCTTCATTAATGATTAAGACTGTGGATTGGACTGCAACGTGTCCACATGAAAAGAAAGTGCTTCCCCCTGAGTGACAGCGACGCGCTGCGGCCTACGTTACGTGACACGCGACGTTCTCACGCTGCAATGTGAAAATCGCAGCACACGTCATTACGTTTCTGAAGGAGAATTTCAAGGTAAGAGAAGACAGATAAGCTTTTATTGTTATCCAGAGGGGGAATTCAAGTGTTTCCTTGGCATTTCATCATCTGGTGTTGTTGCATTGCATTTTCCTTTTGTTGTTCAGATGCACTGTAATCATATGAGTAAGTGTATTAAAGGAATCAAGAATTAGGTGTATTACCTTTTTTCATATTGGTAATATTCTTCATTCTGTCCCTTTAAAAAACGAAGTAAAGATGTGGGAATTGAAACAAACCTTTTTTTCTGACAATACATATGTGTACGTTTTTATTTCAGTATCTTCCTTTTAAGTACGCAATTCAGCATTCTGAGGAGTTAGTGGACATTTTAGATAGGCTACTGCATGTTGGATAAGAAAAGCCTTTAATGAGTGGAAATAATGGTGTTGCAACAAGCATAAGTCAGAAATAAGTACTGACAAATAGAGAGAACTGAAATATATAAAAAATATGAATACATCATATATAAATATATAAAAATGCACTATATATGAGCATTTAAACTACAACAATATTGTCTTGTTTTTTTATAATAAAGGCAGCTGTTTTTTATCACATTATTACACACAATAGAAAGGATAATGCTTCATGTTATAGTGTTGAGTGTTGACAAACTGTACACACACATGCAAGACATTTAGGATTAACATTCACCAACAACCATACAAATTACAAAATAATCCAAATCTGAGATTGAATCTTTAAATGCACTTTGTCACCCCCTGTTGAGCCATCTGATGACTACATATTAGCTCTGAATCGATGTATTTTCAGACTGCAGTTGTACTAGCAATGGAATGTTCTCCAGAAGGGACAACCAATTGCCAGGATCCAAATAAACCTAAATGTGACTGTTTAAATGTTGCATCTTTTTAGTCTCCTCCTTATGCAGCTTATCTTTTCTTCACACAAACATTATTTTTAAAAAAAAGTATAAGTGTGGGCATACTGTGGTTGAGCTACTTGACAGTTTACAAGCTGTGGAGTAGGTGATCTAATATTTTGGAGCTGTGTTGTCAGTCTAACAGGAACTCTCAGGGAACATAAAGTCCTCATGTCTGAGTTTCAGAGCAACAACATCAGCACGCCTTTAAGAGCTGCGCTGCCTTTGAGTGTTACATGTAAAGCAGGGATTTCACATCTGGACAACACATGTTGAGGTGTAAACAACAGTAAACATAACAGATAAGTTAAATTAAATATATTATCTAAGTGGTTAGATGAAAAAGGATAAGAAGGAAGAAGGACTGCCCGTAAATGTCGTTTAAGTATGTTCCTTTAACGCCTATTCTCATTTTTACTATATATTTGAGGGAGCCTGAAGGTATCATTGTGAAGTCAACTTCCCATGATGCATCTGTGCTACACTGGAAAGTGACGAGAGAGCGTCTTCACCCTCTCTCGAGAAAACAAAGATTACTTAACGCAAATTTTTGGATTTTTGGGGATTTTTGGATGATTTGGAAGCGATGGAGAGCGACTGTACGGATTGACGTTGCCTTTAACTTACATTTACTGAGTTTATAACAATTTACGGAGGAATTTCGCGGTTGTTTTTGGACCTTTAATGGCAAGTTAGCTAACCGGTTTTCGGTAAGGAAGCTAAGGTTCATTTTTAATCCCACATTCATCCTAAAACTGTCATGATTACAGTGTTAACAAAGCTGCTGGTGCGCGTGCTGCACGTGCTGTGTTTGTTCTGTAATACTTCGATGTCTCGAATCTTCCAGCTCGAGTTTTAAAGAACCACACACGCCCAAAAAACAGAAGCTAACAGCCGCAATTATGGTACAGGTAAATAAAACAACAGAGTAAAAATATTAGATATAAAAATGCACAATATATACAATGAAATGGAATAATATTAAATTAACTAACTAAACAATAGTGCAAAGGTTTAGTTAATGTAAGTGTAAGTTAATGTAAGTTAACTGAGGAGATGTGAGCTAGTTTTAACCTTAATGTGACACCAAACCGAAAGTAAGTTATCTTTAATAATTATATATATATATATATAATTATAAATTAATTATAATTCATTTTTATATTATATATTGTATACTAATATATATTAATTATATAATATATATATTATATATGAACTATTATATTATTATTATATATAATTAAGTTATATTATTAAATTCTGTAAGGCTAATAATACTTAAAGTCACTTGTCTGTCTGCTGTTAGATAAAGTTAATCCTATTTCTTTCTCAGCTCTGTCCCTAGAGGTTTTTGATTAAATATATTCTTATTCTACGACATCATATCATATTTAATCTTCTATTCTATTATCTTGTATTGCTGTAGTATACTGTATACTATGGTGTACTATATTACACTACTAACGTTACACCGTATGCTGTGTCTCATTTATTTTTTGTCCTTTTTACTTGTGCAACAACCAAATTGCCCCACTAAATATTGACCTTTTATCCATTTAGAGTCATCTGCTCGTGATCATGTTGGGGAACCTGAGTGGCATTGTGTCTCTGGATCCTTGTATTTGCCCTCACCGTGCGTTTCGTTTCATTTAAGGAAGTTAGTCCCTGATGCATTTTGTAGCTACTTCCCTGCAGACAACCTCCTTTAATCAGCGCCTCACATGACTTCATGGTTACTCTCTGAAACCGTGAAATAGCAGATATGTCACGGTAGAAAACAGCAGGCTCGTGATGGAAAAATGTCATGATAGCTCAGTGGCACTAGGTGAGGAAGAAAGAACAAAAATAAAACCAGCTTCCTGATCATCACATGCCTTGCTCGTCTGCAGGGGCACGCAAGCTAGTCATCAGTCATGTCGACAGGGAAGCTAGGGGTCAATAAAGCGTTTATTAGAGATGTTTAAGTGTTGAAAGGGGTCATATTTTTGTGTGTTTCAGCGTGCCATGTGGGGGTAACCCTGCCCAGGAGGTGCCATGCTAGCCACACAGATGCCAGATATGCCGCCCGAGGCTAAAGATGTCAAAAAGGTAAAACCACAAGTTTCCCCCCCTTGTGTGCAAAGATCCTGTGACCTCGTAGACTTCTCTCCTACCCGCTTGTTCTATCTTTACTGTGATACCAGGTTGTGACATTGAAGTAGGCTAAATGTTGTAATTGTACTGTTGTAAGTGTTGTTCAACGTTGTGCCACTTTTTAACCCTACACTTGTGGATCCATTCAGTTGCCCGGTATCTTATTTAACAGACAATCTAATGGTTGGTTAATAGTTAACATGATTTATTACAGCTGAGCTTTGCAGACGGTGCACAATGTACTGCTGAATTAATGTATGCGAGTCAAGAAGCTATGAAAACAGGCAAGGAAGTGGTCCCCATAAGTCCTCCTCGGTCAAGCACAGTAGAAGAAGAGTGCTTCAGACCGTCGCTGCTTTGTCGCAAGTGTTGCTGAAGAATTCGTTTTGATTTTGCAACCTATTGCGTAACGTAGGCTTATTTTCTATATGTTTATGTTCTCTGTCTGTCCATGTCAGCTGACAGTAGGTGTCATGTGACTGTAGGTAATCTGAAGATTAGGTTTCATAACAACACGGCCACGCATACTTCACCCTGCGTCTCCCTCTTCAGAGAATGTGCTGGCTGCTTTCTGTGCTGTGCCTCTAATGTTTGTTGGTTATTTGGCAACCTGCTTCCCATCTGAACCGCACCTTTAGTAGCTCTCACCAAGAGGAACAAGGAAGCTGATGATATTTTCCTCTCACACGCATCGGTCACATGTAGATCAAGGAGAAGTTGGTACAGTCGCTCAAGGCCCTGCAGAAGAGATACGTGACGTCAGACGCAGTGGTGACCAGTGACGACGGGGACGCTAACCTCCTCTGCTGTGCCCTGGAGGCCGTCTTCATCCACGGCATCAAGAGCAAGTACGTCCGCTCGGAGGCTGGGGGCCGGAGCAGGAAGGGAGAGCGAGGCTCCCTCCCTCAGCCTTTCTTCTGGAGCCTCCTCAAGACCGTCACCCACCGGTAAAAAGCACATTATTCTAAAAGGACGTCGGTAGAGCTGAAATGATTGGTTGGATTAGATTAACAGAACATTAATCTGCAACTGTTTTGATGGTCGGGTAATCGGTCTATTTATTTTTCAAGCAAAAAGGCTAAACATTCAGGGATTCCTGCTTCTCCAATGTGATGATAACACTGTTTGTGAACTCCCCAGTGATGTGGTCAAGGAGCTGGAGAAGATCAGCTTCGTGGGCACCGACGTGGGTCGCTGCCGAGCCTGGCTGCGGCTGGCCCTGAACCACGGCCTGCTCGAGTGCTACCTCGCGTCGCTGTTCCGCGAGGGCTCCAAGCTGCGGGCCCACTACCAGCCCAGTGCCTTGCTCCTGGACACCGAGGAGCGGGAAGTCCTGCTCAGCTACCTCCAGGGTCTGGCCTCGCTCACCTTCGACCTCTCCTACAAGTCGGCCGTCCTCAACGAATGGACCACCACGCCTCTGGCTCTCGCCGGGCTCTGCCCCTTGTCCCAAGAGGACACTATCGACCTGTCCCTCAACGCCGGAGACCTTCCCAACTCCAAGCCCGCGTTTAAAGAGTCGTGGGATACGGTGTCTCAGTCGTCGGGCTCTTCAGACGCACAGGATCTGCAGAGAGGCTGCCCAGTGATGCTGACAGGGAAAGGGACGGGTGTATTACACGGGGGTTGTACTGCACTCAACTCATCCAACTTAAGCCTGGACACCACAGGCTCCTCCCAGCTCTCCTCCAGCTTGAGCTCTGATAGCCTCCTGCAGGGGCAGGACCCCCGCAGCCCGACGGGAGAGCAGTGGTCTTCATGTGACCTGGACACGGCCATTAATGTCACCATCAGCACCAAGAGGCCACAGAAGGAGTGAGTGGGTCTTCTTAGCTAAGTTCTAAGTAGAATACAGTCAGCTTTATAATTTAACTTTAGAAATATAAAGTAGTAAACTCCTCTCTTTTGTTATAAGCTTAAATATATCATGACTTGTTGTTCTCTCAGCAGTTCTCTGACAGAGTTCCGGGAGAGTGGCCACTACAGTCAGGACTCCATGCGCGAAGACTCCTTTGTGTCCAGCACGGGTCCGGATCAGTACTCGGAGACGGCCATGTTCAGCGGCTCCGACAGCGAGACCCAGGGTCCCCCTACGCCGTCCCAAGACCCCGTGGACCACGTCCCAAACTCTGTGCTGTCTGATTCAGAGCCACCGGCGACACCCGATGAGAACCACGTTAACTACTCTCCCTCTGAAGCGTGCATCGACGCCTCTCCTGAGGCACACTTGGACAAGGACATGCTTTCTACTGAGCCTGTGGAGCCTGTAGACGAAGTACAGATCACCGGAGTCCAGGAGAGTCCTGAGCCTCTCCAGGTAGAGAAAGAAGCAGAGCCCTCAGTGGATCAAAGCTCACGTCGCTCCACCATCAGGTTATTGTCCTCAGATTCTCTATCGGTAAGACCCTCTCCTGTTTCAAAACTTGTGTTTCACTGTGTTGTGGTTCCTCTGTACAACTTAAAAAAACAACAGAGTAATAGAACGTTTTCTTTACATTTCGTTTGATCCGGTCTGTTGTGTCTCGCTCAGAGAAGTCTTGTTCTCAAATGTCCCGCTACATCCGCATTGTGACGTCGAAATCAGATAAATATTCATGACATTGAAAGTATTTTAGATAACACTTCTTCTGTTCTCCAACACACCATCGAAGGTGAGCAGTGGCGATTACATCACAACCTGTTGAGCCGCTGCTGTCTGCAGCGTTCTTTCCCAATACTTATTAGTCACTTTGACACAAAAACATAGAAAATCAGAGGTTGAGAAACAGTTCCCCTTTAAGGACGTACAGACGGGGGACATGCAGGATTGCCTTGATGTCCGAGCAGGAACAGCTCACGGGTATGTCACTAGATGTAGGACTCTCTGTGGTTGCCACACATTGGTTTGGCAAGATGGTGACAAACCAGACAGACTCATCTTTACATCGATTCTGAACAGAGAAAGACACCACTCATCAAGGTTTTTTTTTTTTTTATAGTTCTCACACTACTAACCCCAAAGACGCATGATAACAGGAACTGCTCTGTTGAAGGCAGCTCAGTTGTGCTCATTGATTAGTAAATCATCATCTGAAACTCATGTTTGTTAGAAAGCATTGACAGAAGTGCTGCAACAAAACGATATTCTAATTGTCAGTTAATCAAGATTTAATCCAAGATAATTGATGTTGGAAACCAGTTTAAAATGTCTCGTTTTCTTCGACTTGCAGCCCCAAACTCAAAGACAAACGTGTCTTTTCTGTTGCAGCATTCTCGTTCCTGGATCTCTGAGGACGACATCTACAAGCCTCACCTGGAGGAGGTGCCGGACCACGATGAGGCGCCTCCTCCTGCTCCCTCTGCTGAGCTCAAGGTCTCTCAGTCGCCTCCTAGTGTCGTCCATCGCAGGCAAATAGGTACTTCTGCCTCCGTCTACCAGCTGTCACAGATTGATCTGTGTCATTCAAAGCTGAAACATTTAGTCAACCTCAGAAAATATATCTGCAACTATTTTTAAGATTGTTTGTCTTTCTTCTGGTTCAAGCGTCTCAAATGAGATGGTTGGTTTCTTGCTTTTCTTTTTCATCCGTCTCTGTAAAATGAATATATTTGAGATTTGAATCTTCTTTTTTGGTGAAACAAGACATTTGACTTCACAATAAATTGGAAAAATAACAATCAGATGAATCAATAATAAAATAAAAGTGTTAGTTGCATCCTCAGTCTCAGCCATGAGTGCCATTAACTGTTTTTACATAGAAACATTACAGTTATCACTCAAATCAATGTTTACATTCAGTGCATTCTTGAGGCTGAACACATTTACTTCCTCCTAAAACATTTCCAACACAGATTTCTCTTCAGTGAGTTTACTTGGTGTGTTGCTGCCCCCTGTAGATCAGTGGAGCACTACAGTTGTCATGAACTTAAACGTGTTTATTTCTGCGGTGCAGTTGGGCATTTTAACACGGGGGTCTCTGGGGATTGTAGCCGGCCTCAAGCGGCCGTTTGACTTCACTTTTCAGCCGCTCGGTCGGTAATAACATCATCGTGTTTACATAGTGCAGGAAATTCCAACAGTGGAATGAAAACTGCAAACCACACCCCAAACAGTGACAATAGAGACAATCCTGTTCAGTTAGTGCAGGAAATGCCCGCAGCACAGGAAACTGTGGAATGAAACCCCCCGAGCTGTGACAACGCAGCAGGTTCTGTCAGCTGTCTGAGGAAAAAAGAAAACCACCAGTTGTTGATACGTCATTAGTGGGACGTGGCCAGGTGACACTGGAATGTAATAAACCTGTATGTCTGGCCAGACGTCACTCAGTGAGTGCTTGAACTATGGACCAGCAACTGTATGATCTCACCAGTCAGGTCAACAGATTCATTATTCAACGTTCATATTTATCATGCTTTTCTTGTGACTTAATTATGATAAAATGTAATTGGTCTATCTGTGAACAGGTCTGCACAGATCCTGTTTTTATGGAGACTCTTTTCCTTTACTTTCCGTTAATATCTGTGTCCATCTGTCTGTCAGGGCTGTCCAACCCTTTCCGTGGCTTGCTGAAGCTCGGTCACCTGGAGCGTCGAGGTGCGATGGGGATGTGGCGCGGTTATTACTGCGAGCTGTCGCCCTTCGAGTTCCGGCTGTACGTCAACGCGGAAGAGCGCACGTGTTGCGACAACTGCTCCCTGGTGCGATGCGAGGACGCCCGCGTCGCCTCGCCCGAGGGCCGCTTCGAGCTGGCCTTCCCCGGCAAGCGGCTCTACCTCCGGGCAGCGAATCGCGGCGAAGCGGAGGACTGGGTGGACCGGATAGTCGAGGCCGTCATCAAATGCCGTCCGACGCCTTGCGCCGATGAGCATTGGGAGGTGCTGCAACCCGCCTGTGAGAACGGCGTGGACGCAGCGTCCCTGTCCTCCGTCCCCTCCAGCCCCGAGCGAGGTCCCTCCTCCCCGGACACGGGGCCATGCGGAGGGCAGGAGGCGCCTCCTCCTCCTCTGCAGGACTTCGACTGGACTCGGACTGCGGATTTGGAAAATGACGCAATCAAAGAAGCTGTTTTGTACTTCTCCACAGATCCAGAGGCTCGGACATGGGTGCCTCTGGTCTTCTCCCTCTCCTTGGAGGCCTTGAAAGGGTTTCAGGTCCAAGAGGGAAGGAAGCAGCTGCGGCAAACGCTCCCTATCGAGGAAATCCGGGATGTGGTGCCGGACGTGTCTCAGGGAGGGCCGGCCTTCTTCAAACTCCTGACCGTCCGGGAGACGCTGAGAGTCAGAGCTGAGAACCCAGAGGAGGCTCGCTCTTGGAGGGTTTTGATCCGAGGGGCTCTGGACTCGTACCTGGAGAGTGGGGAGGACGAAGGCTCCGGCGAGGTACCTGTAGTCCTCCCCGGGATGAGTGGAAATCTCCACAGACTGGTGCAGCACCGACTAAAAGAAGATGGAGCACTCCTCGTGCATCTGTGCACTGTTCCCTCAGAGAAGGGGCTGGACACGCAGAGCTTCAAGTGTGCAGGTAATGTTGAGTTGTTGAACACACATTAATTAACATTGTTGGGCCGCTTCTAAATATATAAACTGATCAGACAAGTCCAGTAGTAGTTGATGTCCCGATCCAGTGGCTGCCTATCATTATCTCTAACACACACGCGCACAACAGTTCTGATCTCAGTGAGGTGTGGACAGCATGTGGGCACTATTTTGGACTATTTATCAACTCAGAGGTCTCTCATCATCTTCCCGTCACACAGGAGTTCCTCTACAGAGGAGAGTAAAGAGAAAAGAGGAAAACCCAACATTTCTGCTCCTGATTTTGCAACTTCAAAATAAAAGCTTTTAATACCGCAAGATTACGGGGGATTTTATTGTGAAATTTTCAAGGACAATATGTTTATCACCAAATTTATCGGGGCTATTCTTCAATAAAATAAGCCTACTTATACTGCAGGGAGGAAGAGTAAACAGCGAACATAATGGGGAACTTTTATTGTGAAGAACAGGACATTTTTGTGAATGAGATGCTGAGGTTGTGTTTGCTTGCGTATCACACACACAGGGTGTCCTCAGCCGATCGGCCCGTCTCTGGGCAGAGCACGGCTGTGTGAGTTCTCGGGTCAGTACTACTGTGACTCCTGTCATCACGGCGACACCACCATCATCCCCTCACGCATGGTGCACAACTGGGACCTCACACAGCGAGAGGTTTGTGCAGAATGTTTAACTACGTACAGATACAGTCAGACATACAATGTGTGACACTTTTCTCTGACCTGACCGGTGTGTGTGTCCAGGTGTCTAAGAAGGCCCTGCATCTGCTGGCTCAGGTGGAGCAGGAGCCTCTGCTGAACCTGGAGCACCTGAACCCTGAGCTGGTGACGCACGCCGACTCCATGTCTCAGGCCCACAACCTGCGGAAGAGGCTACGCCTGCTGGGCGACTACCTGCTCACCTGCCGCAGCGGAGCCTGCAAGAACCTCCAAGCCAAGTGTGTGTGTGTGCGTGCGTTTTACATTCTACCGTATTCTACCACGACGTTTTCTAACATATGTTTTAAAACTGTCTGTCAGAATGGAGCAGCGGACGTACCTGCTGGAGTCGAGCCAGCTGTACAGCGTCATGGACCTACGACAGGTATCCCGCTGTGTTCATCGTGTCACCGCACCTGTCGTCTGCCTCCGGGAAACAATCTTAACATGTGTTGTTATTGTTTCTTCTAGATAGCAGAGGATGAGTATGTGAACTACCTGCTCACACTGCTGCAGTACGCCTCCAACCACGTGTTCCACTGTGACCTGTGCACTCAGCGGGGCTTCATCTGTCAGCTATGTCACGCTAATGACATCATCTTCCCCTTTCAGCTCGACATCACCACCAGGTACGTTTTTACTGGGTCGCCTCACGCCTTTTTGTTCGAGAACAAAACAAACTGGATGCACTGAACAGTTTTCCATTTTTAGTTTTTGTTCTCGGTGTGCTATTAAACCTGTATTTGTTTAATAATTCTTTCTTTCTCTGTCCCAGGTGTAAAGATTGTAAAGCGGTGTTCCACTCGGCCTGTAAGGCTGCTGGGGTCTCGTGTCCTCGCTGTCAGCGGATGAAGAAGTACCTGGAGAGGAATCCACAGTACTGAGCCACGAGGCCCCGACTAACAAGGAAGCGGAAAAATAACCGAAAATCTAGCTTTTACACGAAGTAACCTCAAGTGCAATTATGAGTGTGTTGTGAGAGCGACGGTGCTGCGGTAGCTCGACTCTCTCGCACTAATTTAGAGGCACATCTGGCCTCGTGACGCTGACATAATGCAGCCAGATGTTACTGACCAGTGACATTAATACCTCTCTGAATTCAGACTCGGCATCAAACGGAGGACGTGACACCGGTGAAGGTTGCTGCCAAGAATCATATCAACACATTTTTTACATGGTGTGTTTTTTACTTTGTTTGTCTTATTGTATCTACGTTCATCATGTTCATCAGAAACGCTCCACAGGACATTCTGCCTTTCTCTCGGATGCACATATTTAAACATAATGCAGGTTGGTTGGTACTGAACATGCACAAATATCTAAAGCAGTGCTTGAAATATTCTAATATTCTATATTTTGATTGTGCCTTCTTTTTAATTTAAGCTTTACGCTCTTCTCCACTTGGTGTGTGTTTAACACGGTTCAACCTCACACTTTTAATTTACCTTCACCACGAGAAGAAGTGACATTACTGCAGTAGAAACTGATCTTGTGATAAAAATCTGAATCAAGTCATAGAGAAGACTTTGTGGAATGTTTCTTACAAGTTTACAAACGTACATTAATATGTGTGATTTAAAAGGACAAAGAGGTGAGCCACACTGACGTATGACATAAAGTTGCTGAAGAAAATAAATAAACGTGCGGCCGAAACAACGAATCGTTTGATTTTGCGTTGATCCTGAAGTCAAAACACATTTTGCACATTTGCACGTACTCGTGATGACTGTTAAATATCTTCTAGCACGCAGAGCTACACCTCAACTAACACACAAACCTGCATTCTTGACATTTTCATTTTTGCAGAATTTGATTTTCTTCTCTTGAACATTTGACTCTGATGTGGAGATGAACTCGCAGAAGTAGCACATTAAGAGATCTTTCCTTTTGCCAAAATCTGCAGAGAACAAAGAAGTAATTGATGGTTTAATCATCAAGTTCATTTGGATATATGCAGAACATATCAAACCACAGAATACTTACAACTATTCCTGGTTTGTCTTTGTCTTCTCATCTATGATGTATGATTAAATGTGACTGTGTTACTTGATGAATCTCTTCTGTTTTGGGCACAAAGGCTCTCTGGATCGTTGGCTATAGATTTAATTTGATGTGTTTAGTCATCGGGCTGTTGTGTTTGTGCCAGTTTTACTGAGACACACACACACACACACACAGTCCTTTACTCAAGATTAAGTTAGATTTAAGAGAAAATACTTTTTGTTTCTTAATTAAGGGGAGGTGGTTTGATACAGCAAATATAATTAAACTATATGCATATTACATAAATGAAAGAAAATGTAAATAACAAATAAGTACACAAATGCATAATGACAGAAAAAATATTTTCCATTGTTTTCCATCTATTGACATCGTAAAATGTCTTATTTATTTTAATAACTATTTACAGTTAGAGATGCAACAGTGTTGCATGCTGGGACTATTTTTCTATTAACATTCAAAGTTTCTATTTATTGTCCATCTTCCCTCACTGTGTTCAAGTCTGCCTTAAAATAATTAGTCGCCCACATGTGCATCCAAACAGTATTAACTTTTTTAATAAGTTAAGTCAAGGGACAACATTACTTCTTGCTAAAAATATTTGGCTCAACCGGCTGACGACTCAAATGTAACTTGAGCTGAATAGATTTGTAAACATGAGAAGGACTGTGGATGTTGTCCTCCATCACTTCCATTGAAATCACGATAAGAAAAGAACCCAGGGTAATATTTGTTCCGGCATGTGAGTGTTGTTTTTAAAGATGTAAACCTACCCTTAAATATTTGTAGGAACACCTGTGATTTACCACCTATGACAAGTGAACATATCTGCTGTGAAAAAAGGCCTGTTGTTTTAACAAAGCACAGGTGCAATTAATCACACAATGATTGCTGCCTGGATTAGTCATGCGCAACGCGGATTTCCAACCCGGAAGTGACACTTAATTAAATCAATTACACACCTGTGTTGGATGAGTTGGAAATAGATTGTCCTCTCAGTTAATTTTGAGCAAATTGACTTTATTACATGCAAACAAACACGTGCCCTGTCCGGTTGGTAAATACAATGGTTTAACGCACACTTAATTGGTATTCTCACGTTAAATGCAAACCTAGAGGTGTTAAATGAGTTAACGCGGGTTCCTCCTTCAACGCAACGTGATTTCATGGTAGAAATAAACGGGTATAACGACAGAGATCCTGTTAATGGGAGGAGTGAAATCAGGACAGCGAGCACGAAAAACACGTTCCGCAAACCCTCCAATCCAGTCGGCTTTCCTCTGTGCCTGTAGCCCGGAGCTGCTCTCTGCTCCCTGAGCCAACAACACATTCCTGGTAGCGGTACCTTCTCTGCGAACCATTTTAGTTGTTTTTAATTTGAGCGGTGAGTCGGAGGAACAAAAGAGTCCAGAGTTTTTGGGGATGGATGCTGCCGAGAGAAGCGCCCCGGTGAGCCGGCTGGAGAGAAGCAGCCACACGGCGTTCATAGAGGACAGGACGCTGTATGTGTGGGGAGGTTACCAGGTAAGAGACATAGTCGGTATGTAGTTCTACCTGTGCAGGTACGTCTCCATTACCTGTTTCTCCTCTGGGTACTTCATGGGTCTTCTAGTTACCCCAATTTTCTTTTATTGTTATTTTAACATCATGCTGTAATTTACAATTCCATCAATAAAAAAAATCAAACTTGATGGAATACTGCAAGGGCCCAAAGTGTCAGGGGCCCTTCACCTAATAATAAAATGACACTCCAAGAGACATGAACCAACCAGGAAGAGACTCAAAATAACTACAAAGAGACTCAAAACGACTATGATTAGGGACAAAACTACCACAAAAAGACACAATATTACTATTAAGAGACCAAAACAACTCTAGAGAGACTTAGTCACCTCAAAGAGACTCTAAGCCACTACAAACGCACTTACAAAGACACAAGCAACAATACTTTTAATGGTTTGAGGAATGTCTGTCTTGCTGGATGTTTTGATTGTCATAATCCATGCACTGAGTTATGACATGCCAGTTTATTAGGTTTATCTAAGTGGCGGAGTTTAAAACGGGCTGTAATAAATCCTCTTTATGACGTCTGATGTTCAAACAGTTTTAGAGATCTTCATTTAAATGTATTGTCACTGACTGAGAGGTGTTTCTCATATTTTGTCCACCTTTTCATTGATAAACGTGTGGTGGACAAATTACACACTTCACCTGTAACTGCAGCCTCACACCTGCTTTTTAATGCTGTGTAAATTGAAACGGGAGGATCTATAGCAGGACTGTTTGGTTTGGTGTAACTTATAAACTGAGTTTGTGCGTATAAAGAGAACAAAGTTCACCTGGAAAACATGCAGCGACGCTCTGAAAAGTAACTGGACGGCAGCAGAGCGGAACATGTTTAGACGGAGAAAACATTTCTCCGACCGTATCTTGTTGCATCCTGATAGTTAACATATAGGTTCAATATACATCTACAGTTCCACCACACGCACGAACAGGAGCCATTATAGTCAGATTTAGATGTTTGTAGTCGGCAGTTTTTAGCCTAAATTCGTGCAGTTTCTGGTGGCTGTTGTTCAGCAGATAAGACTACAACATGTCTTCATACTTTTGTTTTTATCTCCTCTCCCTCACAGGTAGCTGGTGGAGAGGAAATCATGTTGCCCTCTGATGAAATCTGGCTCTGTGATTTGGACAGCGGGATGTGGTGAGACGGGAAGAATGCAGTTAATCGGCTGA
This sequence comes from Anarhichas minor, assembly GCF_050575085.1. Classification (NCBI taxonomy): domain Eukaryota; kingdom Metazoa; phylum Chordata; class Actinopteri; order Perciformes; family Anarhichadidae; genus Anarhichas; species Anarhichas minor. The sequence goes on from NW_027466463.1 coordinate 18,621,054, forward strand.
TATAAACTCTGTGTCACCCTGACATTGAAGCTAAGGATGTCGGCTCAGAGCCTGTTTGTTTATTCATTGAAAAAAAAAAAAAGATAAAGGGACATAATGCCAAGACGGTTAAAGGGGGAATTTGTTGAATAAACTCTAAATTAAAAAGTTCCTGTAGATGGAAACTATCTATGGTTGAGATCACATTCACAGTTTCTTATTTTCTTATTTGTTTTTGTGTGACAGGGAGTGGAAGAAGATCACCGGGGACGCTCCACCAGCTGGCTTCTGTGGCTCTCATGTTAACGGAGCGCTCTACGTCTTTGCAGGATGCGAACCCGTCGGATACACTAACGAGGTGACTACCACGACCTCGTCGTTTGTAAAAGCTCTCGTGTGTCATCATTACACTGGAGTCGCCGAGCTAAGCATCTTTGTTTTTTTCTGAAAGATGAATACCAGGAGTTCCTCTGCTCCTTAAGGCATTTCCAAAATCTTCAAGGAGTCTCTTATAAGCATCTATATTCTGTCTGCTGCATGATGTTTTTCCCAAGTTCCTAATTTAAAGCTAAGACATTGTGCAACGTGGCAGAATCAAGCCTTTCCATTTGGAAATCTTGCCTGAGCTCCTTCTTGGATAAAAGTGACGGCCGCTTGATTGCTGTGATGCGTTTAACTCTCCCGTTTGTAGATGTTCAGTGTCGACCTCACAGAGCAGAGCTACTCGTGGAAGAAAGTGACCGACACCAAGGGAACGACGCCGTCACCGCGAAACAAACACTCGTGCTGGGTTCACCGAGACCGGTCAGTCCCGTCTGTAGGAAATCACACCACACAAACGAGCTGGACCAGCGAAGACAAACGGCTGAAAATGAGCCTCAGCTGAGCTTTCCAGCAGCCGTTCACTTCACATCTTCTACATGATTGAAGAGTTGGTCATTTTGTATTTTAAATCACAGCTGAACAGAAGCAAATGTAGCTTTAACACCTCAAAAAGAGATTTAGCTGAGGGGTGGTTTTATGATCTGTTATAAGCCAAATCTTGATTTTTATTTTTTATTTTTTTAACCACAAATATTTTAATTTAGTTGTTTCACAATGTGAATTAATTCAAATTTTATTTTTTTTTGGTGCAGATTAATCTTCTTTGGTGGATATGGATGTAAGACGATAGGGGAGGTACGAAACGCATCAACGTCAAACTTCGTCGTGGAAGAGATGTCCTGGGTAAAGAGTAACCAATGTTGTGAACAAAACATGCAGCGATTCCTTTTTATTGTGCTTTTTTGTTTTCTATAAGCAAACTTTAGCTTCCAACTTGTTTGGTATCATATTACACTCTTGTCTTTTTAGACCACAATTGGAAACGCATTATTTCGGTGCTGGGGCTGGAACAATGAAGTCAGTGTTTTTGACACTCTCACGGCGACGTGGAGCACGCCAGAGACTCAGGTGAGTGGAACCACATGATGTCACGTCTAAGACGTCAACGTAAGCAGCATGTATTTCAGCTCTTTTCCTGCACTATATTCTACTTTTAGACGACATTATAATGTCTACAGGGTGTGAATATAGTTTGTTTTTGGTATGTCCAGGGTTCTGCTCCGGCCCCCAGAGGCTGCCATGCCAGCGCCCTTCTGGGGAACAAAGGTTACATCTCTGGCGGCGTGGTGAGTTGTCTTGACGTGTAGAGTACAGTGAAAAACAACATATAGCCACAAATATGTGTGCACACCCTGTGATGTGACGGTGCCCTCAGGCACAAAGGCAGATCTGTAAAGAAATGGTTTTAAATAACTTTTTAAGGGAGTTTAATCACAGATGGGTGAACCGTTTGTCTGCATACTTTTGTGCTTGAGTTGTGTCTGACCATGCAGATGTGGAGCAGCCTTTTGACCATGCGTACTCCATGGTGTTGTAACTGAACACTGTCAGGACTTTACTCTTTGCTTTTGCAGGAAAAGACCGAGTTGGACATGTTCTGCTTAGACCTGAAGACCTGGACTTGGACTCAATTGTAAATTCTCCTCTGCTCTTTCTCACACACACCAGCGATGGTAACCTTTTTATTATAGGCGGCTCTTCTTTCCAAAAATGTGCTGACGTCTGTTGCGTTCTGCTGCTTTTCCACCAGTGACATCTCCCCGTCCTGTGCGCCTCTGGGACGCTCCATGTTCACCATGACGCCCACATCAGATCACACGCTCTTCGTGTACGGAGGTCTCGGCACAGACGGAAAGACTCTCAGTAAGTCTCCGCCATCGATCTTTAATGCTTCTGAATTAAACTCTGAAGGCTCAGTCTTCTCTGCTGCACGGACGGATTATAGGACAACATGAAGAGACGCCAAACGACCACAAAATAAAGCAACGACGGAATTTTGCATCTTTTTGGTTTAACTTTCCAATGAGAGATATTCACTCTGGCCTTGGAGCTGTCAAACAAACATTTTATCTACATTTTATAAACATCTTAAGCATTTATCTGTCTTGGACAAGTGTGCCCAAGGTTGAAGGACATTTGTATTACATGCAACTCTAAAAACAAAGGACGTCACTGTTGCTCAAGTGGTTCGTTTTCCCAAAATACTGAAAGTGAAGCTCCCTGTGGTTTCATCTGCATTTCATCATTAACCTCTCTGTGCTAGATGATGCCTGGCAGTTTAACACGCAGACGAGAGAGTGGAACAAGATGGTGAACCCACACAAAGACAAGCCCAGGTAGTTGATTTGTCAGTGTTTTTATCTTCCTGTCAACGTGTAGCTCATCGTGCTTTTTAAAAATCGGTGTGCAGCTGATCTTTTTATTCACCCAAATGTTGGTCTTCCTCAGAGTGTGTCACACGGCGTGCCTGGGAAGTGATGACGATGTCGTTGTGTTCGGGGGAAGCAGCGAGATGTGCTTCCTCATGGACTCGGTATGTGTTCCGTTTGGTTTTTAGATCAGCTTCCACTTTCATGGGAAAATAATGCAAGTATTTAGCAGTGAATTGAAACTGAAAGGTTTATTTTTAGGTCCATTGTGAGGTCTTAGTTGGTCAAATGTTGTGCAGCATAATCTTTCATCCCTTTAGGATTTCCATCAGCAAAACAATGCAGCATTTTGCCTTTTTAAACTCATTCCTTCTGTAACATTGAGTTAACTTATATCATTGTCAAGCAGACCAATCATAGCTCGGTGATTAAGTGTTGCATAAAGAAAGCTTAAGTGATTTAAGGACTCAAAGTTTGAAGAGCACGAATATTATGGGGTATTATTCCACATGTGATGCCAACAAAAACAGAACTGGAGAGAAAAATGTGTATTTTATTATTTATGTTTTGTCTATAAGCTGCTGAAAATGTTGCCACCTTGTTGAAAAGGTTTTAGTGGCATGAAAATCCCAACATGCATGTTTTACAATCTTAGCTTAGCCTGGTAGCATGCTAATTTGCTAGTGCTTGTTAGCACTGCACACACAGGAACAGCTGAGGGCTTGAAGGTATTTGATTATGGACTAAAGGACAAAGTAATTATTGGACCTGTTGATGGAGCTAGACAGAACATCACTTAGGGGATACATGTGCATCCTCTGGGGACAGTGAACATCTGTAGAAAATTTAGTGCAAATCCAGTTAGTTTTTGTTCTAAGTCCACAAAAACTTTTTACCATTTGAATAATTTCCAGTAATTGATTTGTCATCAATCCTCATGTGATTATCAAACCTCTTCACCAGGTGGTCATTCTGAGGGCTCCCTCAGAGAACCACTGCAGAGACGTGTTCGTGTTTCAGACTCAGCCGTACTCACTCTTCAGGTACGTTGAACCTCCCACGCTTTTATTTCTGCACTGGCTGCTCTCTGTGTAACGTCGCTTACTTTCCGTTGTTGCTAAGCAGTTTTAACAAAGTCCACATGGACCCTTTAAACAGCTATTTATACTCTCGCCCTGTTGGACCTGTGTGCAGCTTCACAAACAACAGAGGACATGGTGTTGGGCTAATGAGCTTTAGGCAATCATCTGTGGCACATATGTAATGGATTAAAAGACTCACTTGAGATTAAAATGTCTGTAAAGTTGTGATGTGTTCATCTGATTGTCAGAACACTATGTGACCAAACAATAATGTAAATATTCTTGTGTTCTCCTGTGGTAGAAGTGTGGCTGTGATCTGCCATGTAGAGCAGGAAGCTAGTCAGGATTACAGTCTGCCATGCTAACCTCTGTCAAGACTCATCTGAACAACCTGTGTTTTATTCTACTTCCTCTCTAGAATGTGTGAAAACTTTATAGGAAGAAACCCAGAGCTGTTTGGGAAGCAGCTGACCTGTCTACCATCCAAGGTGCACAAAAAGATCAACAAGCGAGTCGCCTTTTTCTCCGATACGAAGCCCGTCCTCACAGCTTGAAGAGGACTGTTTGTTTGTTTTAGAATCTGAGCCAGTCAATTATTACAGAACTGTTTTCATTTTTTTGTGTCAGGAGTGTTGGTTTTTTGTTTCAAATGATTTAAAAAAAAAAAAAAAAAAAAAAACTAAACATCCTACAGTTCAATTATTTTAACTGAAGACATTCATTTGTAAATTAAGCGTTTTGCCTTATTTTAAAAAGCCAGTTTAGATTTGGTAACATTTTACTATATATATAGTGATTTGATGATGTGCAATCTGTTTTTGAATAAAAGTTATGTGTTGTATATTACTGTGGTGTTTTATTATTCATTGGTGGTATACAAAGTAAGTACTGTAGTACAATTCTGAGGTACTTGAGTATTTCCATTTTCTGCTCATTTGTTTTTCTTCTCGGCTACATTTTAGAGGCAAATATTGTCATTTTTACTCCAATGCATTTATTTAATACTTTGAGTTACTTTACATTTTGTATTGATCTGCAATCAACAAATGATTACGTACTATAATTAAAATAAGACTTTATTGATCCCTCTGTGAAATTCACAAGTTACCCAGCAAGTAATTACCATCTGCAATATTTAATGGTGAACACAGACAATTAGTTTAATATTTCATTATTCTGAAATGAAATATGAACGAGGACTTTACCATTTTCTGCTTCATTAAAATTGCCAATGCAGGACAGTATTTGTACTCTGGTATTACTACTTTTACTTAAGTACTTCTACCACCGATTGTGTCCTCTCCTAAATGAACAATGCAACAAGTCAATTAAGTCTCAAACACTAGAACAAAACGAAGCAAAATTATCATTTGTCTTTAAATAAACAAGTTGCATATTTCACTTTGAATCAAATCAGACTAAATGATAATTTGGGGTCTAATGGGTTTTAAGATTATGTACATTAAAGGAACATACTAAATGTTATCCTTCTGATGTCCTCTTACTTCCTCTTTTGTGAGTTTATGTTCCAGACTCTCTTCATATATCTTATTTCCTCATTTAAAAATCTAGTTTCAGACTAAAAAAAAGGCGCAGAACCGGTGGTTTTTTTAATTTTAATTTTCAAAAGGTGATTTTGAGTAGAAGCCTGACTGTTAATGGTGCCGACAGATTCACGGACCGCCTCGCGTGTCCTCGTCTCACACCGGCCGGACGTAGTTGGCGGGCAGCATGCCCCGCTGCCCCGTGCGCTGGTTGCACCCGAACATCCAACCTTCGTCTATCTGCTCCACGTCTGACAGCAGGTCGCCTTCCTGCAGAGACACCTCATCTGCTTCTGCTGCCGCGTAGCTGTACACGGCCTGGTAGCGTCTCTGTGGAGGGCAGACACACGGAGAGGGGGACGAATCAACAGAAGCACATCAAGAGAGAATACTGAGTCCAGACCAGTTCAACTGCACTGGATTTCACCACTGAGCCGAATGTATACATACATACTAATGCAACATAAACTGCACAAACACAACTACACCGGCACTCAAACTAGAGCTGCAAAGAGTAATCGATCAGTCAACTATTAAATTAATCGGCAACTATTTTCATAATAAATTTGAGAAAAACGTTAAGAAATAAAGTGTAATTGTCTGATTTCTGGTTTCTTTACTCCTCTGTGACAGTATATATATATAATCTGATATTGTGACAGCTTCACTGTATGACCAAAAGTATGTGGACACCCAGGTCTTCTACTTTTGGGTCGTTACAGCAGCAGATGAACACCCGCTGTGTTGGAATGAGACGTTCGTCAAACGCATAAATCAGGTGTCCGCATATAGTTCGTCTGTGTAGTAGCCTTACCTCTCCACTAGGTGGTGCTACAGCAGCAGGGCGCGTTGGTCCGACTGGCTGACTGAATCTCTGAGGGTTGGACGGTTGTTCCTCATAGTCTACACACACACACACACACACACACACACACACACACACACACACACACACGTTAATACCGATGTTAAATACTCAGAGGAGTCTCATGAGGGTGTTTCTCACCTTGTCTGTTCTCAGGAGGAGGTGCGTCACTTCGAATCCGGCTCTTCTCAAAGTCTTCGTGGTACTTTATCTGCACACACAGGCAGCGACACGCGTGTTAAACCTACATCAAATATGACTGTTGAGAGGCAGCTCACCATTTTAGGAGGTGCTGGGAGATGATGAGGGGGGGGGGGGGGGGGGGGGGGTCTCTGCTGCAACAGTTTCAGTAGAGGAGAAACCTCCTATTGTCAAAAAGCTGAAGACTTTATGTTTTAAGTTTCAGATTTATTTTATAGAAACAAAAAGATCATTAACGACAAAAAAAAACATTTTTCCTTTTCTTTACAAATAGGAAAACCTATGTTATATTTCTACAGCAATCTTTATCTTTGAATATAAAATATTTTTGAAGGCTTTGTCTTCTGGTTTATAACAGAAAGAACTCAATAACTGTAAGTGACGGTTCAAAGACTCTAGAAATAGACTTGTTGCATCATCCAGCGAGTCCACCAGAGGAGAGAGACAGACGACAACGTGACACAACATCTTTAAAATTCATCAAATGTTGTTCCAGCTTTTTTAGGGGCTGGAAGAGGGAACTGTTGAAGAGGGGAAAAAAAGAGAAGCCCCCCCCCCCCCCCATGTGTCCTCAACAGACCTCAGTGGGAGAAAAAACAGAGACAGGATGAGATGAGAAAAGACTGGAGGGAGTGAGGGACTTACCAAAGGAAAAACAAATACAAGAAAGGAGGGAAGGAAGAAGGCAAGAAAGAGAGAAAGGAAGGGAGGAAGGAAGAAAGATGGAGGAAGGAAAGAACGAGAAAGAAAGAAAGGGGGAGGGAGGAAGGTTGAAAGGAGGGAAGGAAGGATGACAAAAAAGAAAGAAGGGAGGGATGGAAGGGAGGAAGGAAAGAGGGAAGAAAGAGAGAAAGAAAGGATGGAGGGAGGGAGGGAGGAAGGTAAAAAGGAAGGAAGGAAAGAGAGAGAGAAAGAAAGGACAGAAGGAGGGAAACTCCCAGTGGAAAAATAAGTTACTAGATTTTTCCTTTTTCACATGCAGCTTATCACCCGTCATTCCTTTCTGCACCCAGAACCCTCATGAGACGAAAAAAAGAAAGTGTGTGTGTTTCAGTGTGGTATGTGTGTGTGTGTGTGTGTGTGTGTGTGTGTGTGTGTGTGAGCGCTGCAGAAAGCCGACTTCCCTCTTGTGTCCACAGCTGAGAGACTTTGACCATATAGGGCAGCTGGACGAGGAGAAATGTCTGAAATGTGTCTCTGCAGGATCTCTGAGATCCTTCTCTGCAGCCGTCTGCTCTCCTCTGCTCTCCTCTCAGCTTTCTGTAAAGGACTAGTCCACAAATCTACTTCCTGTCACTGGACCGGGTTTCTGTTGTGTCTTTGGGTGAATGGCTCTACTTGCTGCTTGCATGTCCTGGTCGTTTTTAAGTTAATATATAAGTTTCTTCTGAAATTGTGTTTGAGTGGAAAAATAATAGTTTAAAAAAAAGAAGAAAAACATTGTAAACATGAGTTCATGGTCTCAATCTCTAGGTTTAAGTCTTCTTCAATACAGCATGATGTGCATTTAGTAAGTTATGGTGCTGAAGATATCTCAGAAACTGGGCATGTAAAACCAAAACTATCTGCACGACAAGCCACCACTGCAGGTGGAGAACATGTGTTGTTTTGTGATTTGTTTGATCCGATCCTCGTGTGTTTCTTACGTTACTGATCTGGTCTTGCGTCTTCTTCACTCTCTGCATCTCCGGAGTGTCGGCCACCACGCTGAAACCTTTCCCCTTGTTCTTTTCAAAGTCCTCCTTATAGAGCGCCTGTAAATTTGTAATTCATCAGGATTTAGACTGGACCCCCTGAGGAGAACTTCTCAGAACCAAAAAAGGGCTGTGTTCTTCAAAATGACAAAAAGCTAGATTAGACATTCTGCGGTCGCACGCACACTTCGACCAAATGGGATTCACAAATAAACATAAACACACACAAGCTGTGCTTTAAACGGCTATTTGTCAGATTTCCTTGCAAGTTTAGGTGCAGGGGGGGGAAACACTTTAAACGACATTAAACAAAGCTGGAATGTTTACTTGAAAGTAAATCTGAGATCCACACACACACACAAGTGAGTCATGTTCTTGCTATGAGGAATATGCGGCCTCAGTAACAGAGCTTGACTGCCGAGACTTTTATGGTTATATGAACTGTGTTGCATGAGACGAGACGAGAGGACAGAGAGAGAAAGAGAGAGAGGAGGAAACAGCTTTTGGTGTCAATTTAATCACCATGTTTTCAGAACAACCATGTAGCATGTCAACAAAGTAATGTTACATGATAGTTTAGAAGTGTTTCAACCAAAAATGGAACTAGTCTGTGTGGTTACATCAGGTGTTTGTTTTCAGACATCTAGAGTCACGATTTACATCTTGTGTTTTGTTTGGTGCAGAGTTTCAGCAGAGGAAGAAATGCTTCACGAGTGACAAGACAATCCCTAAAGCAAGATTCACACTGTAAAGGAATCTCTTTAATTTGTGCGTGACTTGGAGGACTTAACCCTCTGATCAGGTTAAATGGCTGGCTGGAACAGTGTGTGATTAAGATTAGAGATTAAGAGCAGTGAAGGCAGGCAAGGAGGCTGAGTTTAGCCCCGGCCACACGGGACGTCGAAACAGAAGGAGAGATTTACACGTTATTTACAAGTTTAGATTTTTAGATCTTTACGTCAAAGTCAAGTTTGCATGCTGTCATTTTACTATTCAGACCAAGGGCTCATTTGATTTAATTCTATCTGAATGAAGGAGACAGATAGAGAGAGAGAGAGGGGGGGGAAGGTGTAACTGAGTCATGACGAAGACAACCAGATGAGGACGAGTATATCTGCTGGAGTGACAGCGATAGCAGAGACAGAGGATCTGATCTGTGGACGTCTCACCTGGCTGTTGAGCATGCTCTGCTGTTTGAGACGCAGATTCTCGGGCGTGTCGGCCACTATGGTGAAGGAGGTTTTGGGATAATGCCTGAAAGACGGAGAGGAGAATAACAGAAACATTAGAACATCTCTGTTCAAGGATTACAATAATTCACACACACATATTTATAACTCTAAGAACTGTTGCGTGTGGTGTAAACACTCACATAGTGCAGTAAGGTTTCTTCTCAAAGCCTTTGTAGGTCGTCATGCTCAGGGCCATCTTGCAAACCTCGCAGCTGAAACAACCTTTGTGCCAATACTACAGAGAGCAAACAGTTAAAGGGTCAAGCATTCAAAACGATTACTCATTGCTGATTGTTTGGATTTATGCATTTGATATCAGCTAAAACACAAAAAAGGATGTTATTGTAACTTATAAAGCATTTGTTTATGGTTTATGTCTTTAAAATAATTTCAGAATTGTGATCTTGTAATCATAAAGTAGACCATAGGACACCCTCCCAAATCAATCATTGTCATCGAGCAGCAGCTAGTGCAACAATCTCTTTTAACTCTTCTTGGCTTCACACAAAGCTAGTTCTCAAGTCATGGAGAAGATTGATGGAGGTATATAGTCTAATGAGCGTGCACGTGACACAGGAAGGGGAGCCAAATCTGACTAGCTTGTTGAATCACATGTTTTCAGATCCACAAAAAAACTGATTAATGTTATTTCTCAGTCTGTGGGTTGGTAGACAGTCCAGATACCCAAATGTTTGAGCTCAACCACTGAAAAGGAGAGTTTTTCATGATATGTCCCCTTTAATATGCTGATGCAAGGAAAACACACACGCACGCACGCACGCACGCACGCACGCACACACACACACACACACACACACACACACACACACACACACACACACACACACACACACACGTGTATATTTATACGTATACTTAAGTACAAATTTACTCTACTCTACATTCTTCTACTCTACATTTCAGACGCAAATATTGTTCTTTTTATGCCACTACATGTATTTGATAACATAAGTCACTTTGGAGTGTTCAGATAAATAATACAAAATATAAATTAATTTAAAAAAATGATGATGTTTCATTAACGATTAAGATAAAACTGAAAATTGATCCCCTCACAGGCAACCAAGCAGGATATAGTTAAATGAGCTCCACTCGTACCAGCTTCAACATGAAAGTGATGAACACATTAATGCATTAATAATCCAATAATATACATTATTCTGAACTTTTACACAATATCTGTGTACTTCTTACTACTGGTGCCTTCTAAAAACATATACAATTTATTATCAGACAGTATTATTAAAGACTAAATCTCTAAAAAAGGAAATTAAAGTGTTATTTGGTTAGAGAATGGAGTTCGACCTTACCTTATCAAGGCAATTTATTTTTTCTGTGGGATAAACTGGTTTATTGCATCTTCCACAGGGCGGATTCATGTTGGTGCAGGAATTCCTCACAAACAAACAAACAAACAAACTCTAATAAAAATAGTTTTAAAAAGGTGTTGAGCAGTAAAGTGCAGGCTATGGTGAGCAGCTGGGACACAAGTCGTCCTCCTCTTCTTCGCCTGCAGGCATTTCAATTAATATACGGCCGCGAGGAGGAGTCAAGCACGAAGAGCCTTCATGGTGCCTCCAGGGACAGTCGGCTATAGGAAACTTCACTTGTTAAAGGGGTTAAAAAGTTACCAGAATCCCAGTTGTATCAAAAGCTCCATCTTGATACAATGTTTATTGTATCTGATGTGTTTTCACAACTTAAGATAAAACATGCAAAATCAAAAACAGACGTCATTGTTGAATTATATTCACTTACTAGTGATGAAGCCTTGTGAAGCTTTGGGCCCATAAACAGTGACATCCGGTGGTTTGCAACACTCATAGCAGCACTTCAAGACCAGAGTTTATGGTTGAAAGACAATAGTGACAGAAGAGAAGTTAGCGGAGCGAGTTGTAATCCACGGACGCAGATTTAGTCGGAAGAAATGGTACCAACATCCATCCATCATCCATAGTCCACTACCTTACCATAATATAAAAAGGCGTACGACTCAGGCTCAATACGTCGGGGGTATAGCTCAGTGGTAGAGCATTTGACTGCAGATCAAGAGGTCCCCGGTTCAAATCCGGGTGCCCCCTCTTTTTCTAATTAGTTTCTCTACTCATCACAGACTGTTCTTTTGTTACTTGCTAACGTCAATCGGTACACAGCAACATATATTGCCGGTTAACGGCAAATGTACAAACCCGTTACGTATGCACTATTACATCAGTATTTCTCTCTCTCTATCTATATATATATATTTTTTTTTACAATCATTTAAAATATTCTACTATCACTGGGGACTACCCCACCCCCGCCTATAGAGTGGTATGTTCCACCTGCACGACTTCCACTTTAAAGTTTTTCAGATGGCCAATTAGTGTCGTCCATCGAACAGTAAGTGTCATATTTATATAATTAACGTTGCTTCTTTTGTTCGTCATTTAGCGTGGGACTAATTTTGGTGGCCACACTAGCAGGGGTCATTCTAATTAGGACCAATTAGTTAATTAACTCTGGGAGCAACTAACGCTAACAGCTTTGTTGGTTTACTAGCTTCTGAAATGTGCAGAGTGTGTAATAACATCAATGTCTGTTTTAAACACTAAGGAGACAAACGCTGGCTTAGCTTGCTGATAAGTAAGATAGCTGAGTTTCTGTAATTAAAGCCACTCCTTTGTTGGCATCTGTGGGACAAAGCGTTCCATCATTTGGGATCAATTTGTGTTGATGTGTTGACTTTCCTGTAGTTTTATGGCTCCACCGTGTGGCAGTGCTATGTATTGTTTGTTTATCATCAATACCTTATAATATTCTTATATAAAGTTTATGATCAATCCCAAATAGTGACTGACGTTAGGTCTGTATCACTTTTTTCCTCTCTATGTTTTTTTCTTGTATACAATATACTTGTTCAATTATAATGATTATATATATATATAGATATATGGAGTTTATTTAGTTGTATCCCGTACATATAATCTATTTACTATTTGGATAAAAAAGGCATTATCCAAGTTATTTTTCCCTGTTGTGCTCTCTTGTGCCTCATTTGTTCCATCACTAAACGGTCAACAAAACCACATTTCATTGCATTTAATTAGGCAGCATGTGTCACTGTATCACAAAATAAGGATATTACAATGCATGTCAGGGCTGTTTGTTTACATGCATTACTTGTATGCGTCATTACCTCACTTGTGCCTGGACATTGAGTTTATTGCATGCAAAAACAATGTAGATTACTTTGTTAGTATCTTTACGTCACTTGTAATGAGTGAGAGCTTTTAGAGAAACTAAACAGTATGTTAACCGATGACAGTGACCATCGTCCTCTCCACATTTGTCTCAGTAACTTTGATATTCCTGCTCTAAATATTGGCCAATGTGGTCTGCACCATTTTATTTTCAACACTCACCACCAGCTTTTATTAGAATACATTTCAACAGAAAGGTTAAAAGAAAAACAGTCATAACGTCACGTCTCTAAAAATGAATCTAAGAAACTTTTCTCTCGAGAAGTTCAAGATGATCATTATAATCACTATCAGTTACATTGCTAAATATCTGTTATAGTGAATTCCACAGAAATATAACATTTTATGAACCAATCAATGGTCGCGTAGAAGTTTCATGAAACAAAAATAACTCCATAAACAGAATAGAAACACATTGTTACTTTGAGCTGTATGTTGGTTTGCAGTATGAAGGCTAGTTCGAGTCATTCCCTGACATCCGCTTGCGTTTTGTTTTGTACAGTTACACATTTGCATCTCATCATTTTTGTCGTCGGCTTCCTCTCAGACCCTCCAAGCCGTGTATAAAATGTCAGATCCCCTGTGTGATGGCAAAGAGCAAAAGACACGGAGAAAGCTGGGAAGAGCTACAAGAGCAGTGACAGTAAACACTGTCCAGCCGCCAAGGTTGGAGTAGAGACACCCAGTGTCAGCCTGATCCTCCATGTTCCTCCACTTGTAATGCCTGTGCAGTCCTCTAGATGGTGTCCTTTTCTTCTTCTCTCCCAGTCCTGCCAGTCCAGGAGTCTTAGGAGCACTGCTCGGCCTCCATGAAGCCTTCCTTTTCATGACCCCCAAGCTCGACCTCGGCGTAACTGGACTGGCAGCCCTGGTTGTGGAACTTCATGGAGGGCCAGTAGTTGTTGGTGCGACGCTACAAACAACAAAAGTAACTAGTAACTGAAGCTGTACAATATTTTCCTTTGAAATGTAGTGAGGTAGAAGTGCAAATAATTGAAAGTACACTCCAAATTAGCGTGCAATGTACTTACATTCCATCAAACATGAGTGCACGTGTGGGATATGTCTTTAAACAGAAGAATGAACTGTTCGCTCCAAAGAACCAACGTATGAATATTGTTTTTCTCACCTGCATGAAGTAGAACGGTGGAGCGACTGTGGGGTGTGTGTTGATGTAGTAGACGGCCAGTAAGGTCAGCACTACGAGCAGAACCAGTGCAGCCACTACACCGGCTATGATGGGCATGTTCGCCGGTATCCCGTTCTGGTTCGGTGGACTCGTCTGTATGTCTGAAAGGAAGGAAAACAGAGATTGTTTGTTATCGTTAAAGCAAGTCTGCATGTAGAAGTGAGGTGACCGTAACCTTAGAGGCATTGATGGTACGTATGGTCTGACTGGCTGGGATAGGAGTATGAGCTCTGGTGTTCTTACCAGTGAATGTGACTGTTTTTAAGATACACTACATTATTTATACAGCACTCATACAGCCCTACACAGCATAGTTTAGTCAACGGGGGGGGGGGGAGAAAACGTATTGTCTGTGTTGCATTATATGTGTACATAGTAAAACATTTACAAACAGTTTAACAGCAGCACAGTCAGTCAACCAATACATTGACTATTAAAGCCCCAAAACAAGCCTCAGCCAGCTTGTGATAAAATCACTGAGAAGGTTAAAAGGATAATTACGGTTTATTACAACATGGAGCCTATTCATAGTTGTAGCCATTTCCTATAGATAAAAATAAAATTGTATTAAAATAGTTGCTGGGAACATGGGGATCACTATAACGTCTAACATGGCAAAAAATAAGCAGTCAGACAATCAGACGGGTTGGAAACCGTCCAACAGTGTAGCCAAATGATCTAAACCGCTTTATTTGGAGGTAAAACTCTCTGAAATAACTCCTCCAGACTTTGAACCAGCAGGATGATTGAGATGAACCTTTACCGACATACCTCACTGTCTGTTTACCCCTCAGAGACGTTTACCTGTAGTGACCGGCTGGTCTTTGGTCCATGCTGAAGAAGGCGTTGGACCTGGAGAGGACAGGTTGAAGGAGCTCATAGATCCCTCAGGTAGTACGGGGTTGTAGTCCTCACATGTGCCTTTTGCCTGAGTGAATGACCACAGGAGTGACTCAAGAACGAATGAACCGGCTGCTCATTTCTCTATTGTATAAATCGGTAAAATGAATCTCACCTCTTCAGTACAGTTGTAATCTAACCAGTCTTGTCTATGCCGGTCGATACCGTCAGAACATCTGAAACTCAGAGCAAAAATGAGAAGAGCCAGGCTCTCTGCGGCCTCATCGCAAGATACACCTGTCAGAATCTGACCCTACCGTTGAAGCGTGTTGCACCAGCCACAGTTAGTTGTCAGGTTGGATGCTAGGCAGAGATCACACGAAGTGTGTTGAAGACAAGCTGGAGGAATCAAATCACAGTGTCCTGGAGTCAGAGAGGTGAATAACGAGGCGAGGCTCTCGTGTAATGGCTGGCTTGTGAGGATACTTACTCGGCAGAGGCGTTAACTCAAAAGAAGATCTGCTAACAATCTTTGTGATGTCAATCTCAACACGGTGATACTCAAAGATGGTATGTTGATTCGCTTCTTCAAGACAAATACAAAATGTTAGTGTGTTTGCAAGATATGTAAGACATTTTAAAGTCAGTTGTGTTGAATAAAGACTCACCTAAGGAGGGTTGGCGTGCCAGAAAAGCATCAGACAGTCCCACTTTCACGGGATGCTCGGTGGAATTAATTTGCTCCACTGGTATGGGGACCTGAAAAAAAATACCATCAGCGTCTGTTTTAACAGCTGTAACAGTGTACAGATGATGAAGAAAACAGTTGAAATCCACAACTTACATCTCTGTAGTTGAAAACAATGGTTCCATTTCTGCCGAGGACCGCCTGGAAAGTAAAAGGTCCTTCAGCCTCTCGGTCCTTCAGGTGCACTTTGTCCCACTGCACCACAAACAGGTTACCTGAGCAGAGCGGGAGACACAGAGGCTGGTCAGAGAAAAACCAGGAGCTCCCAAACATTACAGACTTCATCAGGAGGAGCTCCCACTCACCGTTGTCCGAGTACCTCACTGTTGAGTTTTGGGAGAAGCTGGGGTTAAAGTTGGCCATGAGGGGAGCGATGTACTGTGTGGCAGTCAGCATCCGATGAGTAATGTCACCCATGAAGATGAACCCTAAGGGGGCACGTGCAGATGTTAGAAGTTGTGTTGCATATTTGTACTCACAAACTATGTCTGCTTTTTTCAAATGCATGTTTCTTTCTTTTTTTTTTAAACCTAAATGCTTTTTAGGTTCTGATGACCAAAATGTGTTTGTAGCAGAGTATCAAGAACAACATTTAACATCAAGCCAGAATATTTTCCCAGGGTTGGAGGACTAAGTCCTTCAGCACACTGGTAGACGTTCAGTCTCCAGATTGGAAGAGCAAAGTAGACGAGCTCTGCGGTGATATCAAGTAATGTAAAGAGAAAACTCACCACCAGTCGCGATGATAATTTGTCTCAAGGTGTGTCCATAAAAAGGGAAATCAAACGAAAGCGCCACCCTCTGTGGAAAAGAAAACATGTCAGACAAGGCTGGGTGCTAAATCAGACTCTGTGTGTGTGTGTGTGTGTGTGTGTGTGTGTGTGTGAGTCTAACCGCTGCCTTCTGGTGTGCATTGGACAGTATGTAGTGGATCTGGAATTGGCTCTGGGTGTTCAGGTCTACCCACTTGTCCTCCGTCCGTCTGTCTGTTGGAGCAAAACTCTGCCATGTGTAGTACTGCTGGGAGTCCTCCTCAGAGAAAAAGGCATTAGAAACAGTTGTCGTAAGACAGTATTCATGCTGAGGTTATTTAAAATGGGTTTAACAGCCATTGACTTGCATCATATAATAACGTCACTATTCCACAATTCATATCGTTTTGCCCAAAAGCTCTTAAATGATAGTTGGTACCAGTTAGGGCTGAACGATGTGAGGAAAACATCAAATCACAAATCATCTTACCAGTTTTTTGATTGTGATTCAAATTGAAGTTATTTTCCAAAATGAATGTTGTATTTTTGTACCACACGAGTTTTCAAGTTGCATATTGGAGATATAACATTCAAACTATAATGGAGCTGCTAATTGAATTAATCCATTAGTCGATCAACATCTGCAGATTAATCCATAAAGAAATTCATTTTTAGTTGTAGCCCTAAATTATATTTCATACACATCTCGTCAGAAGAAGTCATTCATAATTGGCCTGAAACGAATGTATATGTGCCACAAAAAAACGCAATTTATTATTTATTCCGGTAAAGAATATGCTCGGGGGATTTTCATCATCCAACAGTCCCCTTGGCCGATGAGTGAAAAAGTTAATTTTGGACACTTCATACAACCAATCAAAAGAGATGTCGTGTGCTGAGGGGTTGTTTGGAAACCACCGCACCAGACATCTGGGATTTATCTCCTCTGTTTCTGCCCAAACAGTTCCACTTGAGGGAGCTGTGTACACACTGTGCTTTGACTCGGCACAGATCTCCGCTCTTGATGGCATTATTAATGTATGCCACAGTTCAAGGTGACAGAGAGCAATGGTTCTGGGGTTTAGTGCGGGCTCAGAAAGTGGAGCAGTTAAATGCAGCGCTCTCACTGCCTCTCCGGCTGCTCCACATACAGCAAGTGACCCACTTGTTTTTCCTCCCATCTCCACCACATGTTTGCTAGTGGGAGGGGGGGGGGATTTCTAGGTGAGGAGAAGTGAACTATCTTATACTTTTCCCTCACAGCTGACTAATTTATTGAAGAGGTTCCCAATTGGCAAGACAATTGGGAACCTCTTGTCCCAAGACAGGTGGGTTTTGTAAACTGGGACCAGACCTCCCCCCAAAAAGGCAGCAGCAGCAGTACAACAGGGCTCCATGTGATCATGTCCAAGTGAGTCATTCACATGCACACTCACATGCACACGCGCACATACTCGCACTCAAACAAACAACTGTAAGTTGGCAGGACGAGGCTCTCGTCTGTTTTCAATTTGAATTGGAGCAAAAAGGAAATTTTAAAAAAAGAAAGAAAAAAGGTACGACACAATTTATTTGGGTTGAATTTGACTGAGGCTGATTCAAGTGAAAGAAGAGTCTGTGACATCATACACACTCAAACAAACACACACAGATTCCAAAGGTAATAAGTGGAAATTGGCAGAGGACAGGTTCACCTGACACAATAACATTAACCTCCACTCAAAGCTTCTCTAGTCGAGCAGAGTGTAAATATTATGACCCCCCACAGTCAGATTAAAGGTTCTACAATGTATGCAAATAACTACATGCTGTTTTCTAATTTGAACCTGATATTAACCAGCAGTTAACAACATTTATTTCATAAAAATATGCAATTTTAAGAGCTCTTATATCTGTAAGTCAACTTATAACAACCTGTAGAGCTGTTTTGAAAAGTGTAGCCATTACCAAAGTGCCTTGAACTTGCATTCTTTCTAATGGCCAGCAGGGGGCCTCAGAAATATGTCTGATTGTATTGAAGTCTATGAGAAAATGACTCTACTTCTCTCTTGATTTATTCCCTCAGTAAACATTGTAAACATGGGTTTGTGGTCTCAATCTCTAGTTTAAAGTCGTCTTTAATACAGCATGATGTTCATTCTTTTTTTTATTATTGTCCCAGCAAAAATGGACTTAGCAAAGGATCAATTATTTGTATCTCACCACGATGTGGGTCGTGTTGTCAGGCAGAGTGCTGACATCAAGTCCTCTTCCTCCGGTGTTGCGGGCTTCTCTGTGTTTGTGTGGGGTCTGCTGGTCCCTCCTGGTTCTGTGGGAACCGGACAGATCCACATCCGTCTGCAGAAGAGTCCCACTCAGTGCATCTAGAACAAGACAGGCATCGAACAGTTAACACACACCAGGGCCACACGCAGAGACATCCAGGAGGATTTAATCCATGAACGAACAGCTGCCTCTTGAACTCTGCCATGTTTTTCTTCACGCTGTAGTAATTCTTCACCTGTTATTTTAGATTCCAGACTTTTGAGAAAACATGATCGTCGAATTCTGTCCCCGATCCCAAAATGTGTGAAAAGAGCTCCGTAATTATCTGGTCAAATGTCTTTTAAAAGGAACAGGAACTAAATTAAACTCTGCGTTCACATCTGCTCATTATTGTTGCCATGATTTGGTTCATTAATGCAGAAAATATAATTCACGTTTGGAGCAATAACTCACACGGAGACAGAAGAAAACAACAAAACTTTCTTTCACATTTGGAACATTTCTTTCGTTCTTTCTTTAAACTTAAAGTTGAACTGATCCACGACTCGCTGTCCTCTGGACATTTTCAGACAGAGTTGTGAGATCAGCAGAATTCCGTGTGAAGGTCTCCGACTGTTTTCCCACCGAAGAAGAAGTTGAAGGTTAAATCCAGCTTGTTGTCTAGATTTGTCTGATCTGAGCTGTTAAGTATAACCACATGTCTATGAACATCTTGAGAAAAACAAAGACAAGAGCCAGCCTGAGGTTCAGACCCCCCTCTCAGCCTCTTTCCTTTTAAACGGTGTTTACAACATATGACCAACAGTACAGTATGTGCACACCCCGGGTCCGATCTACATACTTTTTAGTAGTTTTGGTCTGCAGCTGTTCTTCTATGATTCTTGGCTTAGTCTGTTTGTTCCAATTAACATCGTAACGCTCCGGCATTCATTGATAATTTAGACGATAGTTTGATTCCAGCTGTGTGGCAATAGTTTGGGAAGGCCCTTTCCTGTTGATGACAATCCACAAAGCCAGCTCTATATACAGAAATGGTTATCTCAGACTGGTGAGAAAGAACTTAACTGGCCGACCTCACTGATGCTCTGGGAGACAATCCCTGCAGCCAGGTTTCACATCTGGTGGAAAGTCCTCCCAGGAGAGTGGAGTCTGTTGCAGCAGCAGAGTAAAGCCCATTGTTTTGGAATGAGATGTTTAACAATCACTTCAGGGAGAAATGTTTGGGTGACTACAAACCTTTGACCGAAGTTGTCAAAAGTACGTGTTTATTTTTCTCTCCGTGCTTAAGAGAGAGTGAGCTTCTGTGAGATGCCGTTAAAATATTACCGCAACGTATTGGATATTTGGTCTCATTTTGATATTTGTTGGCTGAAGCAGACGATGTGTTAGTAGTTAGTTACAGTAGTGCAACATTCTGGGAAATATGCTGATTCGCTTTCATGCAGAGAATTAGATGAGAAGTACTATATCAAGTTTGTACGTGAATGTGAAGCTGCAGCCGGTTAGCTTAGCTTAGCATAAAGACTGGAAACGGGGGAAACGGTTCGTCTGGTTCCGTCACAAGTAACGGAATCTGCGTACCATCCACCCTAAAGCTCACAGATTAACACATGATGTCCTGTTTGTTTAATCCGTGCAAACATTTGAAGTTCTGGTTTTATGGTTCTTTGCAACACTGTCAGATTTCATCCTCAGAATCGTAATCGTTAAGCTCACTGAAAGCTTTACCTAATTGGGGTGTTCGGATAAATGAAGTGAATTTATTAGATGTGTAAAACACAATGACAAAAAGAGACTTGAGAAACAAAATTGGACAAGAGAAAAGAAACATCGAGAGGTTATCACACACTCAGGGGAGACGGCTCTAATGAGGAATCTCATTTGATTACGGTGCAGAGGAAGCCATTTCCATGTCTTCAGAACAAGAGCCTCCTAATTGGGTCATATTGGCATCACTTATCATCATCATCATCACTAAACAGCTAAGGATGAGGAAGAGCTCTGAGGGGGAGGAAGGCTGGAAGTGGCAGATCAGGGACTATGCATTAGTTATTACAGAATGTACGTCAAGTCCTTTTAGAAATGCAGCCAACCTGTATATGATTGTGCATTCATTTTTTCACTTCGCAAATATTGAGCTTCTTTTCCGGGAACATCTCTAACCTTGTTTAACTGTCTGCATGTGGGCCTGGATGGACTTCTAACAACAAAAAATAGGATGCTTAAGAACTTGAGTTAAGTGACCTCCATAGCGTCAGGTCTGGCAGACACGTGTGTGTGTGTGTGTGTGTGTGTGTGTGTGTGTGTGTGTGTGTGTGTGTGTGTGTGGAACCTGCATTGGGAATGTGCAAACTGGAGCAGAAGAAAACATTCTGGTGAATTTGAAACGGGGGCCAGAAATCCAACGACTAAAGTGACACATCTTCTGGAGAAGAGCGGGTGGTTTCACGGTAACCATAAACCATGATGCCCCCTCTATTACAACATATAATGCATGGAAATTATTCTGACAGTCCTCCAAATTGAGTCAATTTCAAATTTCCGGCTGTTTAATCCAACATATCTTGCAGCGCCACCTGTGTTGACCTGAGTGAGAATCAAGCCTCTAATCCTGCAGGTTTATTTTGAATTATTAACAGATGTACATCAGCCTCTTTTGAGGCGGTATCCATTACATCTGCACCTGCATTGCAGCAACCTCCTTATACATCTAGTGGGTGTCGCATCAAACTAGGCCACATCATTTTGAGCCATATACAGTGTGCTATAGATATACACATTGTGTTCATTCATGCCTTTATCGTCTCCCACGCACCTTTCTCCCGTTCCCCTGATCTCTTGCTCTCTTTTTCCAGAAACCTACAGTAGCTCCGTGGTGTTCTTACATCACTTGTTTTTACATCTTTTGCCGAATTCAAACTATTTATCTATGATTTGTTGATGACAGACACCAAAGAAACATAATATGTTACATATTTACTGTTTGAAAATCAGCTTTTGAAGGCTAGACAGACACTGGACAACACAGACCAGATGAAAAAGCCACATTTCCTCAACTGAGACAAAAGCTTAATGGTCTTTCAATCTGTTCGGCTGGATGAAGTCCAGAGGTGAAAAAAAATAAATGTCCTCTGAAAAGAATCTCTTTCTTGTCAAATGCTCAATACTTTGTAGTGCGAGCACATTGGGGGATACACTGAGGGCACAAAGGCATGCACTTGGTCCTGGACAGGAAAATCTAATTATCTGCAAGCCCAACAAAAGAGAGCAGAAGGCCAACATCTTTGCTCCAGAGACGGATACGCTGAGGAGAGTGAATCATTATGTACCGTCCAAACACAGCAGAGGAGACATGATTAAACCTCACGATACAAACAAAGTCTCGACCCTGTAACCGTGCCGCGTTGTGCGCTGTGTCAGACGAGACGCGGTGTAAGTGTCACCTGTCTTCTGGCAGAAGAACCATTAGTGGAACAGTAATCAAAATGCAACGTTACCGCTGTGCATGCCAATGTGTGTCTTTGCAGTTGATCCGTGTTAGAACCAGGCTGGGGCTTGTGGCGTGGCTGAAAGCCATTTGGCATTTTACGTTCAGAGGAACAAGCAGTAACCATGACACACAAACACTGTCAGCTGGACCGATAAGGACCCGAGAAGAAAAGCGCTCAGATAAATATGGACACACGGATCAAGCTCAGAGTTTATAAATTGTTTGATTTACTGTCATGTTGTTCCTTGTTTGTATTGGAACCAACTTTTTTTGTGCAGCTGACATGAAGTTTCAGTTTGCAGATGGTATTTGTTCCAGCTGTAGTTCACTGTCTTGATTTATTTTATAGAAAGGAATGTACAGAAACTCCTGATAAATCTATCAGGACAATAATCTGTCGGATTAACATGTGGTGTTTTGAGAAGGAGGCTCTGTTTACATGATGAGATTATTGGGCTATTTGTGGTCTTTGTTGTATGTTAGCGTACTGCAGGAAATACGAGTTGGACTGCGGAGTTACTTATATTCCCTTTGGCTAAAATAATACGACTCTGAAGATATTCTCTTGGTGGCAACTAAGAAAAAGTTGAAGAGAAAATATTGGTGTTATGTCATTTTTAGCTCCTTCTGGTCATTAGTCTGCAGGCTCAGGCCCACCGTGACTATTCATCACTGCAGCCTGTCAGATTTAGATCAGTTGTCTTGTATAGATGTCATCCAGTTTGAAACCTATTCACATCTGCATCAGACTGAAGCCAAAACGTATCAATGTGGATCAAGTTGTCTTCATGTTATTCTTACCACTTAAAAGGTCACCATGTTGATATCTTACTATCTGTGATTTAAAGGGAACTGTCCCTAAATTTAAATCAGTATCAAATGGCTTGTGCATTTTATGAAGCCTGATAAAACAGTTAAAAGTCAGCAATCTCCTCTACTCTTTTGTTTCATCATCATGCCGGAGCGGATGATATTATGCATCCATGTTATAAATGATGCCATTAACACTGGTATACTCAGACATGCCGACTAAGCTCCACTTAGTGAAAAGATTTTGGTGACCTGCTGACCTGTTCACACAGCGGGTCATGACACCTGCTGCACTGGGAGGTGTGACCGATTTCCTAGCTACCCCCCCCCCCTGGGTAACAGAAGACCTGAGTGGGAAAAATAACTTTGAGTAGTGGTGTGGATTTACTCTCCACCACTTCAGTTCAAACTGAAATATCTCAAGTATATTATTTTATAATATATTATCCTAATGACTTTGGTGATCCCTCGACTTTTCTTCTACGGCGCCGCCAGCAGGTTGACATTTGTGGTTTTGAGTGAAACGACTCAATAACTGTTGGAAGGACGGCCATGACATGTGGTTCAGACATTCATGTTCCCCTCTGGATGGATTGTAATAACCCCTGACTTTCATCCAGCCTGAGCTGTGCTTGTTTACTGTGTTTAGTGCTATTGTTTACTGTTCCTCAGTGCAGCCTCTCACAGAGCCGCTAGCATGGCTGTAGTTTTTTTGCTCAACTGCCAACCTGTGTTTGCACATGAATGACTCAATAAATACATATTACGACAAACATATCCAACATGCAGCAGACGTATGTAGAGGCCTGGTCCCACCAGCATTTATAACGGCAACATTTCATGAAATTTGTGCTGTTGGTCAGTCTTGACTGCTGACCTCCTCTGCTGACCTTTTTCAGAGAGCAGAGACAGACATTTTATGTGAAACCGCTGGACTATGAAGTGGCCCTCGGTCAGAGCCCTGACTCCGGAGTGGACGGTACAAATACATCCCCTTCAATCCAAGTGGTTGGGAGCGCAGCGTAGTCACCACAGCACCGCCAATTTAGCGAAGACCTGCTCTACTTTCTGGTGTGAGCAAGCACTTAGATGAAGTTATGAGGCTGTGGGAAACTGAGCCCAAAATAGAGACACCTGCTGTTCAGGGGTGAGGCTGACAACTTGAACTAGATCCTTGGTGTTAGTGTGTTTTTATTGATAAAGATGAGCATGGACAGACTTCCGGTTGTCTTATGTTAGGGCGGGGATCTGAGTCTCTGGTCTCTCTGCACAGTGTGTCGGCTTGTCCTCTGCAGAGCGAGGCCCCTGATCAGAGGAACTGGGAGCACAGGATAGGCCAGAGAAAGTGGGGCACCGCTGATTGTCGGAGGAGGAGCGGCAGCGGAGGAACGGGGGCTGGCTAAAAATAATGTATCTCCAAGGAGAACAAAAATACATACATGCGCGTACACTCATACAGACACGCACACACACACACACATAGTGAGGCAGCACACACATGCAGGTGATGCACAGAACAAGCACATTATGTCTGGTCATTAAACATAATTTGTGATGAGATAAAGCAACATAGAAAAGCAAGAAACTTTCCAAATATGTCATCTAGGCTCAGCTGCTGCTCTCATTGACTTTTTCTACTTTCATACTTTTTTTTTCATAATTTAAATTACTGGTTAACCTCAAACATTTATCTGCTGATTTGCAGGATTTCCGATCACATGATTCCTATTTTTCAAGCAAGTGAGCACCAGATGTCTGGTTTTCAAATTGGAAACACTGGTTCTGGAATGGCATCCCAAGAAAATCCAGACCTTCACACCCACGCACGCACACACACACACACACACACACACACACACACACACACACACACACACACACACACACACACACACACACACACACACACACACACACACACACAGTCTTTCATGTGCTTCCTGTGACTGACAGAGAGAAATGTCATGGGACCTGTTAGCTTCACACATACACAAATCCACCCATAACAAAAATGGCCCAAAAAACATTTTTTAAAGCCTGCCTGGTGCCAGAGTTAGTGACCAGAATTCTGTTCATATAATATTTCTTTTAACCTGAATATTAGAAGCTGTTTTGACAGTCCGTTCTGAAGACATGCAGACAAAACGGTGTTGATATTAGAAGACGTCTGAATACCTGAGAACGGGGGGCTTACCTTCATGTACGTGAGCCCAGACTCTCCCCAGCTCAGCCTGGGAGAGGCAGATGAGGAGAACGGCACAAAGCCCCATGTCCAGCCAACTCTTCTCCCTCCTTCCCCGACTCGTTATCACTCCTCTCTTCTTCTTCTTCTTCTTTTACCCCCCCCCCCCCCCCCCCCCCCCTCACTTTGCTGAAAGGAACGGGGTGCCTCACTCCTCCACTCCCCTGCCTTTTGGTCGCTGTCTCTTCGCCTCTGTTCTCCCACACAACTGCTTTTTTCCTCACCTCAGCCAAGGTTTCCTGCTTTTCTCTCCCTCCTCTGTCTCTCTTCTCTGGTTCACGTCCTTGTTTTGCCCTTTAGAGTAACATCTGGCAGAACAGGTCCCTGTCAGGAAAGGAGTTGACAAACAGCTCACGTGTTACAGAGTGAGGTCTTTCCCCTTCTCTCTTTCTTCTGCACAATTTTGTTATTTTTCCTTCTTGAATTAAGTCTTCACTTCCCCCTTTCTGTCCATCTGTCTCTTCTCTTGCGTGCGTCTCTCTCTGTTTCTCTCTCTGACAGAGCTCTGGATTTTTGTACGTCCTCCACAAAAGAGGAAAATATTTATGTATTTCTACATTTTTTCATTCCTTCTAAACTCCAAAAAGGGGGTTGGAGTTGGGAGGAGTATGTCTCCCTCATGTGGAAGCACGTTGAACCAAAACAAATGTGACGTTTTTGACATTGTGAGAAATCATTCCCTGTTGTTTGTTTGAAGAAATATTACGTGGATTAATGCAAAATGATACGTTCATTTGATTTTATTATAGAGGGTCACATTTATTCATATAGTTATATAAGTTGTTCTTGTTCAAATACATTAAATAAATAGATTCTGCTTTAATCTGACATGTTTTTCAGGAACCTGGGACATCAGGAGTAAACGTGTTGCAACTGTGACTGTGATTGTCGTCCGTCGCTGCTCATCAGTAAGTAAGAAGCGGCCTCTTTATTAAGAATCAGAAGCAGGACGGATTTAAAGGTCCAGAACACCGACAGCAAAGAATAAGAGAAACTCAACGCTGCCCAGCAATGTAGAGATGTATAATAATAAAATGAATAGCACGAAATGTGGAACCAAAGTTCACAAGCACAAATTCCACCTGGACACCTTGAGCTGTACGCCGCTTGTTGGTGTAGTTGTAAGGCTTTTTTCCCGCCGCCGTACCAAACTGGTCCAGAACCATGACTCCTAAACCGGGACTTTAATGTCCCATTACACCTCTAGTATTAATATTCACAACAAGCATCTATGAAATGTGTTCTGAGCTGAGTATTCTCAGTAGGAGTTAAGCTGATATGCATGTGGACAGGTGGGAGACAGCAGGACGTCCCGTGGTGCTCTGCAGAGAAGAAACGGGCCTCGTCAAATTCTTGCACAGCTGTTGAAGAGGATAAAAAAAGTGTATCCACAGACTCTCCGTTAAAAACAAATCTCTGCTTCTGAACCAGCATACACAAAATATTTGAATGGTGCATGCATAGACAATGCATGTGCAAACATGCCCAAAGAATGCCAAACAGGTTAGTATCGATGATACGAGCAGGTGTTACAAAAAGACTGGGTTTGGTCTTACTTTTGATCAAGAGGTTTCTTTCTTTCTTTGGCTTCTTTCTTCCTCGTCAGCTGCTCCAGTTTTAGGCCATAAGTTCATCTGACCGACATCTGTGGGAATCTGTTCAGAAGCAGACAAAACATGTTGATTCAAGTATCTTTTCTTCTCTGTATAGTGAATCTGAGTGAAGAAAACTGCCTTTTTAATCAACAAGAAAAACAAATCTTAAAGTCAGTTTAATGCAATAAATCAAACGTAAAAGGAATATCATCTCAGCTCCTGATGCTCTGGTTATTGTGGGGCCAAAGGAGTTTACCGTGATGGTGAAAAAAACAAAGCTGCAGTCTTGACAAATATGATAAATGAGTTAATTTGTGATCAATTGGATCTGTTAAACAATCCAACACATACAGAACAGCCAGTGTGCAGAATGTGTTCTGTCTTGTGACTGCTCATAAATGCACATAATATTTGTTTCCCTTCGTTTTTAACACACTAACACAACGAGCGAAACAGTTTTGGGGGCACTATTTGTCATTGTCACAAAGTTTTATCTTACATGGTTTTTATTTAAACTGGATTTGTGTTGTCTGTCCACTTGGATTCCCCTAAGAGGCAATAAGAATAGTAATAACGTGTGACGTTGGGTTGCGTTTCTACAAAAGTCTATTCTGTTACAAGTTTTCGCAATCATAAACGATTTTGAAATTGTGTTGCATCGTGCATCTTCACTCTAATCTTAAACATGCTCACACAGCAATATTTGTCTCATCACACACTTCGAGGAAACCAGAGGGAAGCAATACACCACCTTGTTCTGATGGGGAAGCAGATGTTGACGAAATAGCAGCTGAGATAATTCTTTGCAGTGATAAAAAAAAAAAAAGGCTACGAGTCTGGACACGATTTCTCCTTTTATCGTTGGGAGGCCGAAACTAAAACCAGTTTGACTCTTTTAATTTGTCACTCTTTAGAACAGGTCCCTTATGAAGAAGTTTTTGACAACAACAACAGAAGCAAGACATAGCTGATAACCCAGGTTTGCATCACTGGTTCATCTATAGAATTGTGATGTAATTCTTCGTTGTGTAAAAATAAAGTCAATTGGCATCAGAAATAGGGAGAATACTAATTCCAGGACAGATAAAAGTACCGCTGTGTTTCCCAGTCCCACACGGACCGTGATGAACAGACAAGAAAGTGTGTTCTCCACTCAGATCCTGTGTTCTTGACAGGTTGTTTTCTTTGTTTATAGTGAATTCAAAATCCTAATAATGAGGAATGACCTGATTTGTGATTATTGGCCACCAGTGACCCTTGCTCCAGTTTCTCATCCTTCCCTTATTTATTCTATTTGTTTTAAATCTGGCACAAAGAGGACAGAGGGCTGTTTCCCATTAGAGAGGGAGACTTACTCTTCTGTCTTGTTCCAATTGAAAACAGCTTTTCGGGAACATTATTTAAACCTTACCAGAAATGCGGCTCAAACATCTGACGACAGGTTGGATTTATTTGCAGTTGTATGTAATGATGAGGTAAGTGTATTCATGTTGCCTATGGACCCAAAACAATGATCACATTTTATTGCCATTCATTTCTCTCATATGTCAAAATGCGTCTTTAAAGGATTACTGTCACCGTGTTTGAAGTCTAATAAAGGACAGATGTGGGGTCGGTTAGGAATCAGCGAGGCAGGCCCACTGGCACTATTGGGAGCTGACAAGCCATTACGTGTACAGTGGGTTCCCGGTGAATGTTTAGGCTCGGCACACAGTGTCCTCGTCCAATTTAAAATACATCAGATTCAAGACCTTTGTTGTAAAACATCCCTTTACTTTTACCCACAGTTTTCTTCCTAAAACCGTTTTACCATCTTGTTTTCATGAAGCAGCAAAGACCAACTTACAAAGAACCTGACGTTGAACACGTCAATAACTTTACCTGAGTTAACATCCGTCTCACCAACAGTAAAGATAACTCACTTTTAAGACGAGTATGGGACTCAATGTGAATAAAGTAACCAAGACTAGTAATCCAGTTTTCTGTAAGATACAAGTTTGAAATGTTTTGTTTGTGGAACATTTACTGCATTTTCACCCTCACTTCACTTCACGAGGAGCGATCTTAAACCTGTGACCTGAATGTGGACGGTGTGGAATGTCTGCCCAGTAACAGCCAGAGGCATTTATCACCTCGTTTAAAATGTGACTTCAATTTAGATTTAAGGAAGTGGAAGTGCATGTTAGAACACTGTGTGCTTGCACTAGGACATTCACATTGCCAGTAAACTCCATCAGGACTGCTTGGCGGCTGGTCGAACAGCTTTAAGAACTGCCTCACACCTTGCTGACGTCAGATTAGAGGTGTCTGTTTTTTGACCATTTCTGTAACTTTCCGAAACCGACGATCCAACATTCACACCTCCTGCATGCTGACAAAGGAGCCAGAAACAACCGATTATGAAATTGTGTTCCATGATGCACATTCACTCTAATCTTAAACATGCTCACACAGCGAGATTTGAAGCGTCTCATCACACGCTACAGAGGAATGCAGAGGGAAGCAATACACCACCTCACGTGATCTCATTGGGAAGCAGATGTTGTGCAACGACCCGCTAAAATAATTCTTTGCAGTGATAAAATAAATAGTCTGGACATGATTTCTCCTTTTCCTGTTGGGGAGGCCGGAACTAAAACCAGTTTAAGACAATTTCAATTTGTCACTCGTGTGTAGTTTAAACAGGCCTCTGATAAAAAGTATTTTGAAAACAACAACAGAAGCAAGACATAGCTGATTACCCAAGATGTCAAAAAATGTGCCAATATCACTTCTTCTTTCACACGGGGAACGAACAGCGTTCTCCTGGATGAAAGATCCGTGTTTGTTGGACCCATCCGACCGTGGATAAATTGCGAAATTATTTTGTGGGATATCTACGAATTACGAAGCATTATTGTTTTGTAGTTATAGTTTCTAATACTGGTTGAGACCAGCCTGCAGTCTATGACACCCATCTTTTCAATCTCCTTTCGAATAAAGCTGCAATTCGTGTAAGTTTTCTTCCCAGTTGCACACCTCGAGTAATTCTGAAATTTTGAATCTTGAAGAAACAAAACATTGACCTCATTGTCCTCTCGTACTCTGAATACACTCTCACTGATTGCCAGTCGTCCATCCAGTCCTGCACTGAACGTGTTTTCTCCACCATTCAGAGCTCCCGGTGGGGGGGGGGGGTCGAGGTCCATCACAATGGACAAACATCACCCTGCCCGATGTTTTTGTTAGCCTCTAATTGCAACAGCCACGACAATGTTGATTGTGGCATTCATTACGAACGTCATTTGCAGAGTCGTTAACACTGGGGGGGGCATGTTAAGGAGTTTTTGGAGACAGTTATCTGCTTTTGGCATTGGGTAAATAACAGAAGGGATATCTTTCTGTAAGTACCAATGTAGAACAAGAATACGTGTTTGGAGGAGCGTGATAAGGAGAGGGAGTTGTAATTCGTGTGCTGCAAGACACAGTGCTGGGAATCTCAGGAAAAAAAACATCCACAACTCCTGTTACTCCTTAGTTAGGGAGGTGAATTTATTTATAAGTGAATGACTTTACATTTTCAGCTCATAAATTGCAAAACACAGGAAAAGTATTTTCAGTCTGACTGACGATTAATCTGTAAACATTGAAACTCTCTGTGACTCGGACACGATGAAGTTGACATAAATGCATTTTCCCCCCCAATATTTTTAAACTCTTATATTTCTACATCCCTTACAGCACCACTAAGAGCTCAACACACATGAACCAGAATCCGTCGTTCACATAATCACAATCCAAAACCTATTTACATATTGCTAATTGACCCAGTTGCCGCTATTGTGCCTACTGATTGACCGCCAATTACGTCATTAGTCTGTGTTAGCTTGTTCTGATAAGGACTTAACTACCTGGAGCTGAGATAAGTGCAGACTCTGCGCTATCTCCGTAACCAATCTGTGGTGTAAATGACTTGCAATTATCCAGGCACCCACTGTAAGTCTGAGCCAGAATACTGAATGCTAATGAAACAATGAATGCTAATGCTAAGTAAAAGTCAAACACAGAAGTTATGATTACAGACAATGCAGTCCTTCTACATTCTACAGTCTACTCGTCACCTCTGACTGTTCCCAAAGCGAATGAACACCTCCAGTGTGATCACCGTTACTTGGTGAAGACCATTGAGCCAGGTACTGGGTCTACTGGTGGCCTGGAGGCTTGTGGTCCCACCTGAACGAGATGTACTGAATAATCATCCAGTTTTTGTGCAAACCTACAGTCCTGATAGATTACTTTGTAACTCAAATGCTGCACACCAGCTTAGTTTTCAGCCAGAAGTTGCCGCTCCAAACAGCAAAAATCCCTTATAGTCAACAAAAATGCATTTTCACAGAGACGGTGTAATGTGTGATTTCTGCCTTGCTCAACGGCAGGTCAGTAGCAGTTGTTGGGGAGAGGAGTAGACTTTTACTGACGCTGATCTCTCTAATTTATTGCCAATTACTGTCAATTGGTTTTACGGTCACCAAAATATAAAAACTATTCATATCACTTACTCTTTATGTTGGTACTTCTCCATTCAAGTTCAGTAATCGGGTTCTCGTGGTTAATGTTTGGCCGAATGGGTTTTGAACAGACTTCTTGTCAACACTCACGGTCAATGAAAGCGTAGGTATTGATTTCTACAGCCTGATGTTTTCTACAGATGTTTTCAGCTTCATGCCATATTGGAGATTTGTTTGTCTGGTAAAAGTCTGAGCTTTATCCAAACTCCATCTGAAGTGTGTTCTGGAACTTAACATATTATTATAGCAGTAAGAAGCTGCTGTTGGGACAGAGCTGCAGAGAAAAGGCAGTGTAAGTATTATTGTTTTTTTTAATTGTTTTGGGAAAACAAACATTGCTGTTAGGTAGACGGACAGGTGGTGTTCTTCAAGATGTACAGAATTCTTCCAAACCTTTCACTTCAAGAACTCACCAGGAACATTATTTTTTATCCTACAGTGGATTATAGATGGTATGAATTCTTTTTGACAAGTAAAAAGAAAACAAAAAGTGCAAAAATGAATCTGCTTGTTTCCCTCAAGCGACTTGTCTCCCCTCCACTCACTCCCCCTCTCCCGCCCCAGACTTAATGGCTGATGGTAATTACATTTAATGAGATCATGGGGTCGTCTGCAGGGTGCACTTCTGCAAATTGCTCTCAGCGTGGGGTCTGAAGTGGGATAGGGTAGGGGCCAGCGGGGCAGTGGAGGTCGGGGCCACGAGTGTTTGCCCAGTGTTTTGGGGGGTGGGGGGGCCCACAGTGGCTTTACCTGTCACTCAGTGAGCAGTGAAACGTGTCGCACATTTGTCTTTCTTTGTCCTCCTCGTTTGTTTGTCTGGCAGAGATAACCACACAGAGGTGCTCTTCTTGGCTCCATTGTGTGAAGCTGCTGTTAGCCCGTCACGACCCCCCCCCCCCCATCTCCCCTCTCTCCCTTTCTCCCATGACTGGTCATTTCGCCACTATTTTCTGGCTGCAGGCAATTTAGTTAATCCATTAACCACTAATTGTCTCCTCCTACCCTGTTGCTTGGACAAACAGCCCGGCAGAGGGGGAGTGAGACTTGGTGACCTATAAAGTCACACTGGAAGAGGAGGCAGCCACTGTCATTGCATGAACCCCTGATTCTCCTCACATTTACTGGGGCTTTGGATTTGTATTTGGTGTGGAGTCGAAAACAAGTGACTCATCTATTCTTTTACTTTTGGGTCACCCTGTCTCCAGTTAATCGTTGTCAGTCTCTCTTGTTCTTATTTTTGTATTTTTTTTTCATTAATTGGTTGGTGGAAATGTTCATCAATCTCTGGATGCTCTGCCTTTGTCTCTGCTTCGACTTGACTGAAGCTCGTATATGGGCCTGGATGCTCAACCTGCCTCACAGCCCTCCCAAAGAAGGACCCAAGGCACTTAGAGAAGGCGCCCCTGCATCCAAAGCAACCATGGTAAGATACTGGATACTGTGCATGGTTAAAAGGCAGTTCTGTGTTTGTGTCGTGGAATATTTCTTCTATAAGCTCAGCGAAAAATTGGAATCAGTGCCACTTCTTGCTACTTATATGCAAAAACAGGCTGTTAATGCTTTTGCACAAGACTTTAGTCTTTACGTAATTCATGTTCTTGATTTTTTTTACAAGTTTTAATGAAAGCCTTTCACATCTCCCCCTGTTTTTTTCTCCCCAGGCTGCGTGCGACCATGACAGGGCCTGTGGACGGGGCTTCTCCTGTGATCGACACTTCGGTCTGTGTGTTCCTCTGCGAGGGGAGGGCCACTACTGTCGGAGGGACGCTCAGTGTGTCCGCGGACTCAGCTGCATGTTTGGGAAGTGCCACCGCAGCATCCCCAACGGACAAGAGGGTTAGAGGGCACATTCAAACCCTGTTTGTCTAAAACATTAAAGAGCGTGTGCTCTTTAAGCGGGTCAGTTTGGAGTTTCAATACAACTGGACCCTTAAATAACCGTTGTTTTTCTCCATCCAGGTGCCAGATGTAAGGTGGACAGGGACTGTGGGGCATCCATGTGCTGCGCGCGGCACCACGGTGAGCAGGTGTGCAAGAGGCGTCTGATCCGCGGCGAGAGCTGCTACGTTCCTGATGGTGGTCTGGCATTCAGCATAAACCAGATTTGTCCGTGTGATGAGGGGCTACTGTGTCGAGAAAACGGTGCATCACACCGGAGAGAGTAAGTCAAGCTAATTAAGTTTTCATCTAAAAATGATGTATGTTCAAAATACCACCCGGCGGGCGTCCAAGTGGCTCACAAGGTGGTCCGTGTCCGGCCCAGGACCCTTTGCTGCATGTTGTCCCCTCTCTCTTTACCCTGCCTGTCCTGTCTGTATATCAAATACAGCAGAAATGAACCACAATATACTTATATATGTATTCATACGCACACTTAAAAACCCTTTATCTTTGTGTGTGTCTGCTCTTGATGTGCACTGTTGTCCCACATTGCATTGCACAAAGAAAACAGGAGCTCACACTCACAGCTGGAACACATTAAAACCAATTAGGCAAACGGCTCCAAGAGCAGCTCAGAAAGCCAAAAAAAACAAGATGCTGTTAAATCCTTGGAGAAACATTTTATTTGACGGGCATTGGCACATGTATCATACACCGCTATATATATAACTGTGTTGATTTATTTGTGCACACATTTATGCTAATGAACCTGATATGATGAGGGGTAATCAGAGGACCAGGTCATTCTCCTGTTTCATCAAACTAAACTTTAAATAACTCCTCAAACCCTCTGTAGCATCTCAGTAACATCGTTTTACTTTACAATGTTTAATGTATTGTGTTAGTTAGTGGATAATGAACAGCGTCTACATGTTCTTACCTCAGTTTGTTTGTCTTTCAGGAGAGATTTTATTTACCAGCCAGAACGAACAAGTTGGAGCTGCCAGGTGCCCAAATCTTGATGCCAGCCTCCACATTCAAGCTATTTATTCTGTACATATGTTGATTGTATAATTTGTACTTATTTTCAAATATGTTGTAATGCTACATGTTATTATTAGAGTCTCACAGCATGGATGATTTTTCTTTATTATTTAGTTTTGTACATTTTGACAATAGCACTACTGTATGTAGCTCAACAACGTCATACAGTGTCTTCCTCGTGCATTGAGTCATCTTTGATTATATCTATAAATGTGTGCTCCCTTTCAATTTATAGAATAGAAATAAATATTTTCCAAAACCAACGATTTGTGTCATTTAAAAAAAGATAATTTTACTGCTCTCACTTCATTTTAAAGCTCCTCATCAATAATAAGTACAGATAAGCAAAATATAGAGTAGAAGAAAATGTTTTGCTGCTCTCTTGTGGTGAACATATACAGTATTAGGGGATCATGTCACAAAAATGTCTGTTCAGTTATACACATAGTAGATAAGAAAAAGCTCAGTTTGTCAACAGACTGAGCCCACGATTAAGAAAAAAGTAATGATATCAGGATAAGTAAGTTGCTTATTTTTAAGAATAAGGAACTTAATTACAATTAAGAAGAGAGGTTTAAGAAGTTCGGATACTTTGCAGCATGTTTTGAATGAAGAAGCAACAACAAACCATTTACAGACACCTTTCAGGTTTAAATGTAAGTTAATGGTTCACACTCAGAAGATTTTAAAGCTTAAAGAGGACACACTGAGCACGTTTCTTGGATCGCCGGACGCGGTTGCATAACATTGTGGAGTCTTGCGGCTCCCGATTGTCAGCATCACCAGATGTTGTAACGCTAGCTGTCTCCTGACCCGTTCTCAGATCGGTATCTTCCTCACAAATTCCCCCGTCGCTCCATTCAAATGCTAATCGTCTGCAGTTTGCCCCCTTCAATTGCTGGGTGACTTGAATTGTTCCGTGAAGGACGTTAGTGTCTCACCTCTTTGCTATCGTTTTACAGCTCTCATCATTAAGTCTTTGCAAAGGCGGTGTTTGAATGGAAGTGCATGTTAAAAACTAAGATTTCTGGATTTATTGCTGCATTGGAGGCATATCTAGCTTTTCCTTTCCTTTTGAGCATTGACCATTTTATTTTCTTTAAAAAAGTTGATTCTGAACAGATAATAAAACATGTGAAGCTGTCAGTTTAAAATGCTTTAGGCAGCATGGTATCAACCAATAAAAATGATGTAAACAGGCCAACGACAACACACGTTTCACACACATACGAAAGGCTGGCGAGACAAAGACGATATCTAATCGCATGAGACTGTGAGAAACCTTATATTACTGAATGCTGCAAAACAAAGGCTTATCATCTCCAGAACACTAGTTACTGGTGAATAGCCGCTCTTATCTGAGCTGCCATCGCTTTTTCAAGGTACCCATGCATGTCTGTTTGCACTATTTAGCTTCTTAAATGGTATTCTGTTTAGTTTCTTCCTCTTCGGCCAAGAGGTAAAAAAGAAGGAACAGTGCCGTCTGGTTCTCCGTCTACCTAAAGTCCCGTCCTCAAAAAACGTCTATGACATTATCAAATGTAAGACACATGTAAAGAGCTTGCCTGGCTCTGTCAAAAAGTAACTCAATCCACCTACCAGGCCCTTTAAAGCTCAGTAATAAACACAAAATGTCAAGAAATAAACCCCATAAAATGGCAAAATCTTTACACTTTCGTTTTTTTGTCTTGTTTTAAACAAATAACATATAATCTGTTAAGCAGTGCTCTTATAAGACTAGCTATTTCCCCCTGTCTTTTGCTAAGCTAACCAGCTGTAGCTTCACATTTAAAGTACAGAGATGAGAGTGGTATCAATTTAACTCTCCGCCAGAAACTGAATAACGTTATTCCCCAAAATGTCAAACTTCTGCTTTAAAGGAACAGTGTGTAGCATTTAGGGCAGATATTTGCCAGAAATGGAATATAATATTATTGTCTCCTTAGTGTGTAATCACCTGAAAATAAGAATCGTTGCCCTTTCGTTACCTTCGACTGACCATTTTATATCTACATTAGCAGCGGGTCCTCCACGTGGTGTCAGCCGTGTTTCTACAGTAGCCCAGAACGGACAAACCAAACACCGGCTCTATTTTCTCGTTTTTTTTGGTGTTTTTGCGTCGGCCACCGTAGTTCTCCACACGCTTGGCACACGGCAGTTTCAGTTAGTTGCAATCTGCAACCTCACCACTAGATGCCTCCATATGTTACACATTATGTCCATATTAGTTCCTTCAGTATTTCGACACTGTGGGAATGAAACAAGGGATGAAATGATGGAAAGAGGCTCCAAATCTATTGGAAGAGTCTTTAGCTAGTCTTGTTACACAATGTGAGCTTGATATTGAGCTTACAGTTGTGAAGTTGTCTTCCTCTGCCACCATGATGATGCTAGGTAAATATGGAATACATAAATTGTCCTCCTACAAGTCATAACTGTTTGGTAATAACTGGATAAAATTGACAAATTTCCAGTCTCCGGAAAAGGTGACTTTGAGCACCTTTCTGAGCGGTAAACCCGTGAGACGCTGGTCATTTGAAAGTGAATGTCCGAGCAGCACAGAGAGCTTTTTGTGCGCAGAGACACAATAGAGCTCTTAAACCTGCCATGGGGGAGAAGTGGAGACGGGGGAGAAAAGGTGGGGGAGGGAAGATGGTTAGCTTCACCTGTAAAGGTATAAAATGCCTCCTCAAGTTGTCAAGATGTTAGTTACAGAGTCACTCGTGCTGGTAGCGTGTTGAAGAGCCATGAAGATCCTCTGACATCACACTATTTAAAAGTGTTTCTTTTGCTCTACAGGTGAGTCTTTATTTTCTCATGACAGATTAATATCTTTATATGTTGAATATTCTCTCATTGCTAACTTCTTTAATCTCTCTGCAGCATCACAGTATGGCTTCTGTCGGTGCCTTATTAATGTTTTTGCCTGTTGCATGGACATGCTCTCCCCAAAAAGCAGGTAACACCCCTGTGGTACACGGATCAGTTGGTACTTATGTGCTTGTGTCATGTTACCCTCACAAAATATCCACAAATCACAAATGTGTCTTTGAGGACGTTAGAGTACGGCACCTTCTGTCTGTAGACCCTCTATTAGTATTAGAAAAAAAATGTACAAGAAAACTTTTAAACGGAAAAAAAGGCAGAAAACTGAACGGAATAACATGCAGTAAATGTGTATGTAGTACAATGAGTACAATTACAGTACGGAGAAACAAAGTGCGTTTCAGGCAGAGTTCAACCTTTATTTGAACTCAGAAATACATTGACCTCCATTTACAATATAGCCGAGTAATTAAATGATAAACAATTACGGCACCAAGAAACACAAATAAGAAACTTAATAATCAGTAAAGGAATTATAATTTAAGGCAAATAAAGGTAAGCTTTAGATTGTTCTGCATGCTCTTCTATGTTTCAAGTGCACAGTGAGAAAAATTCTGGTTTTCCAAGCTCAGTAAAGACAGCCGGCACCTGCAACTAAATCCAATCATTCGATGTTCAATATGGGCCCATGTTAAAAGACAACATTGCAGCAATGTAAGGGAGTAAATAGAAAACATTAAGAGCCTTATAAATCAATGAAACCTTGTGTCTATCACCCCTTACACAGAGAAAAAGCCACCTAACCTTAACATACAGTTCACATTGATGAGTATTATAATTATCTCCAGTAATAAATGTTAGTGTGAAGAGATAAACAGCATCCAGGAGCTTCAAGCGTGCATGGACAACATGTCTCCATAATCCAAAACAAGCGTCAATGTAGAAGTGTTTCGAGTGAAGAAGTTCGTCTCTCTGATTGTGCCTTATTTCAGACTACGTTATGGTGTCATGTTTCCCCAACGCCATCATTGCCAACGTCCCAGAGTGTCCTTACGGCTGGGAGATCGAGCAGCTGTCGCTGGGCGGAGTCTGTTACTCTGGAATCCACAGCCCAGGCTTCTACCGCTTCAGCATCCCGGACCTGACACCCAAAAACCACTCGTACTGCGGCACCCAGTCTGAGGTGAGGGACGCAATAACCACAGTATGTAGCTGTGGAGAGGAGGAGGTTTTGTTATATTTGTTTTCAATATATGGAAGAGGAGAAAAATGACAATTACAAGAAACTAAAACAAACAATAAAAACGTGTATAGAGACTGTTTCATTGGTAAATGTAGTTCCGATGAAAATTGATCACAAGGTCGATATCTCCAAACCCAGAACTGTGTGGATATAAATGCTACTAGAGTTATTTTGGGTGTCCCGGCCCTTTAAGTCATTTAGCCATTTCAATGCACTTAAGTTTCTGTCTCAGATCCAGTCAATTAAACAGTTATGGAAAGCAAACGTCTCATTTTATTCATATTCCTTCTGACAGTACGTGGCCGGCAAAGACCCCAAGTACATCTTCTCCAACTCCATCGTGTCCAACGACACGTCGCTCACAGTCAGAAACCAGCCGGTCAACTACACCTTCAGCTGCGTGTACCGAGCAGCGTACCTGCTCAACAACGCCGTGTTCAGCCAAAGGTAAGCATCGACGTGAGACACGAGGTCGACCGCAGCTACCGCGTGGAAGATAAGTGCATTGTGACCCAATGACTTGCAGTGTTTTTACTAAACCCTCTGCTTTTTCCAGAGTGGCTACAGTTTATGTCAACAACGGGAGTTTAGGCACTTTTAGATCACAGTTGTCTATGAATGTGTTCACGGTGAGTAGCCGCTCACAGATTCAGTGTCTCCAGTGGAGGCAACGTGTTTAATGTAGTGTTGGTTTAGTTGTGTTGTTTAATGAATCCTGTGCAGTGGTACAACAATGGTAGAAGTTATTTTTAGTCCGTCTTGTTACAGTTAAAAGCTTGTCACAGTCAGATGAAGAAATGTGAAAGTATAAATGTATTTTGTAGAATTCAAAGTTCCTGAACGCCAAGGACTCCCCGTATGTGATCGACACTTCTGAGATCGGCTCTGAAGTTTTCATCGGCATCGAGGCAAAAGGCCTAAGTAACAGGTTTATCAACACATCTTTAACCTTTTCCTTAAACGCTTAAAGATTATGTTCGTATGTTAAGTACATTCCCATACAGAGTAGATGCCGCTCGATTTCTAACCCGCCTTTTTGTTATCACCTCTCAGATTCAAAGTTGTAATAAACAACTGCTGGGCCACTCCTACTCCTTACTCAACAGACAAGAAGAGGTGGAGTCTCATCATTAACAGGTACAAAGTAAAACAACAGAGGCTTCGTTTTGTACTTACTAATACTTCACTATGCTTTGAATGGATAACGTTACCGGAGGTAAAACAGTCTTTTTCTTCCAACAGCTGCTCCTCTGATAAGACTGTGACTATTTTTGAGAACGCCAAAGACAGCCGCTCCACCTTCAAGTTCAACTCTTTCCGCTTCCAGCGGCTGGAGAAGGTTTCAACTGTCTGGCTTCACTGTGAGGTCCAGGTCTGTGACGGAGAGAGACTCAACTGTCAGCCAGTGAGTACAACACTTCAAACGTTAAAGCACTGTGAAACTTTATTTATCTATTCCAATTACAATCCTAACTTCTGCCCTTTAGAAATACAACGTACAGTATGTGTTGTTATGAGCAGTGTCCAGAGAGAAGTACATTTAGACAAGCACTGTACTTAAGTACAAGTATAAGGTACTTTATTTGAGTATTTCCATTTTCTGTAACTTAATACTTTTACTCATTTCAGAGGACAATATTGTACTTTCTACTCCAGCACTTTTGTCCACAGCAACGTAAAACTGAGACACAATCCATGACAATATCAACTGCAACTTGCTTAATGTTTTCCATAAAAAACATATGATAACCTTTAAAAATCAAGTTAATCGTTAAAGGTTAAACCGGTGGTCCCAAAAAGAGACTCATGTTTCCTCCGTGTCTCTTTCCTTAAGGGCCCCTGCTCCTTCAGAAGTCTGTCATCAGAGGCAGAACCAAGTGGGGGGATCCTCACTGCTGAGTTTCACATTAAAGGTACAGTTTTATAAATGCTGACGGGTTTTAAACGTCTCACAATATTAAACATCCTCTCTAGACATGCTTTAATAAATTATAAAACGCTGCACATACATCAGACGATACATGAGACGTTTTGAAGGAAGCTTTGTTATTCCCCCTCTTTCAAATTAAAAGCCTCCAATAGCTGGCTGTTGAATTCAAACATTTTGTTTTAGTTTGTTGTTATTTGTCTTTACTGTATGAGCTTTTATTTTGTATTATGATGTCTTTATCTCTGGACAGGTATTGATTCCTCCAATAATGGACACATGACAGGTAACAAAATGATATCTGTGCTTGAAGTGTTTAATGTTCAGAGCCGTGGCAGGATTTAAAAAATACAGATATTTCATTTATTCAGTCAATCACTGTATATTTTTATGAAATGAATGCTGTTTTAAGCCTTTACTTCACTTCCAGGAGTCGAATTCTGGTGGGGAAACACTTGATTTATTTATTTGTTGGTCTAAAATCATAAGATTTCTAAATTTGGACTGAAAAAGTGAAAGCTACGGCTCAGATAATCTTGCTTTTCTTTTCTTTGATCTGTTTTCTTTTCCTTTTTCCACCACAGGCACGTCACTATTCATGCTGCTGGTCGTGCTCATAAACACATGCTGTGATTTAGTAAATGGATCAAGAATGTAGTAAAAACTTCATGTCACCCCACACTCAAAAGATTTTATACTTTTCTCGAAGATATTATATGTAATTAGGACATTTATTGACGCTTTGGATAATCTTTTCAAATGTCACGTTACTGCTTTCTCCAATAAAGAGGAGTTGACATTTTTAAAGAAATGACCCTTGCCCCTGTTTTTAATTATGCACAAACAGAAATAAACAGTTTTTATTTAATCCAGAATTAAAACTCAGAGTCTCAACATGAAAGCAACACAATAAACACACACTTTAATATTTAATATCTTCCAATGATACTACCTAGAACTAATTGTGAATGTGTAACAATAGAGCCAATTGATCAATCGTAATGGTTACAAAATGATGTTGATTGAATCCAACACTGTTTCATCTGATTTAATTATATATTATAAGAACACTTTAAGTGTTTGCTTGTATGTTGTTGTTTTTCTAACTCTCAGTTTCAGATTTTTTTTTATTTTCCCTTGTTTGAAGTGAGACATTTTTTTTAGCAACATCTCTTGTATAAAAAGTGCTGTATAAATAAAGGCTAATATTATTATTATTATCCTCTTTACAAGTCGCTTTGCATTCTTTGAGACCTTCCGAATTGTCCTTTCCAGATATCCCTTCATCCAGATATCGTCATCAGAATATCCAGTGGTTCTTTAAATGTGCACAGCAGTCATCATAGCTTTGTTCAGGGTCGTCTGGGCCCTTTTCTCAGCAGCTCTGGGCATCCCCAGTTTCTTGAGCAGAGATATCACAAACACAGGTGAAAATACAAAACTGCTTTACATAAAATACTACATTTACTGACTGATCTAGACTTGTCAATGCTTGCTGTCTTTGTCAAAGAAGAAGGACTGCGATGTGTGTTAACTGTACCTCTGTTTGTAGTTTGAGACTGTCAGCTGGTGGAGGGCTGTGAGCAATAAGAGGAGGATTAAATCCCTGTTTGCTCAGCAGCCAGTAGGTCTTCAGAGACCCTTTTCCCTGTCATGGACACAAACACACACATGTCAGAAACAAAGGCTGTACATCTTATTGGAGAAAAGCTAAAACAGACTCTTAAAGTCACCTTAATTTCGACTTCCCCTCTTTCCTCCATCTCAAACGAACCAGCCTGGACGAGAATGTCAGCAGTGCTCTGAGATATGTGAATCTTCAGAGCTGTTAGAAGTCAGAGGATTCCACATCAATTCTTATCCAGTAGGTTGCAATACTGATGGTCTCTAATGATCAGCCTCTGCAAAGGCGTGACAGTTCTCTTCAGTTTACTCACGTGAGCTGTTGCTCTCCATGCGAGAGGCCGTGTTCACCGTGTCACCAAAGAGACAGTAGCGAGGCATCGTGGTGCCAACCACTCCAGCAACCACTGGACCTACAAAACCCACTACAAACTGTTATGTATTCACGCTTATCAAAAGTCAAATTGTTTCATGTGCAAACTTTAACAAAGTTGCACACCATGAAGTCTTAATGATGCAAAGAACCAGAAACAATATAAATCCTGCATACTGTGGGCAGCTCATACTGTATATAATATGTAATATGTTTCTGGTTTCTTCTTAATATTTAATGTGCAAGAATATGAACAAATGTGGACAAATTCAAAATAATAAAAAGGCAGCAAAAACAAACTTCACCATTAAGTATGATGAAAAAGCAAACCGTCTCTCACCAGAGTGTATCCCGATGCGGATTGCAAGACTCTCAGTAGGCATGTGGTGGATTCTGAAGACCTTGATGGCACTTAGAAAATGCAGAGCCATTGTACATATCTCCAGAGCGTGCTGGAAGCCGTTGCTGATGGGAAGACCACTGGCTACCATGTATGCATCACCGATTGTTTCCACCTAGTGAAGATGCAAAGATGATTCAGTTTTACTGACACATTTTAAAGTAACAAAGTTTTTTTTTCTGCGAAAGAATCAGTTTGCAAGGAATAGCAGATTTTCTGACCCATTTCTAGTCTTTATGCTAAGCTAAGCTAGCTGTTTCCCCCCGTTTCCAGTCGTTGTGCTAAGCTAAGCTAACCAGCTGCTGGCTATACCCTCATATTTACTGCACATACTGTATATGATACTGATTACTGATTATTTACAATACAATTCACGAACATTTTGTTTAATTGAACACACTCTAAACTCGTGTGTGTGTGTGTGTGTGTGTGTGTGTGTGTGACTCACTTTATAGACATCGTACATCTTGATGACGTCGTCGAAGAGGCTGTAGAGGTCGTTGAGGAACGTCACCACCTCCATCGCCGAGCTGACGGAGCACATGGACGTGAAGCCCACGATGTCGGAGAAGAAGATGGTCACCGCTTCGTAACTCTGAGGCTCCACGGACGCCCCCGCCATCAGCTGATCCGCGATGTACCTGCGACCAATGAAGCACCGGCACCGACAAGGTGAGGGATGCAGTCATGGACGATTTGAATGGTTTTATCACTTTTGGATGCGGTTACATCTATTACCTTGGTAACATGCTGGAGAGAAGCTTGTCTGCGCGGGTCTTCTCTGCTGTGAGCTGATTGGTCCGCTCCTCCACCACCTCCTCCAAGTGGTTTGCATATTTCTCCAGCTTTGCCACCATATTATCCAGTATATTTGTATGACTACAGTACAGAAAATCATGATCACTAGCTTTTAAGGAGTTTTCTGGTTGAGGTAGTTTGTTTGTTAGACAACAGGATGTCTCAAATTTGCACTCAAAAAAGTATTTTGTGGAAGAACAAACAAGTGAATAGTTTTCAGCGCCGATCCAGAATCCAAAAACCTAACTTAGCATTAGAATATGAGCATTTTTGACCGTTTTAGCTGTTAATTCCTTAACTACTGCACTACATTGATTGAAAATGTGGCACATGTATCCAGTCACTACATTTATTTTATTGCATATAACACATTTTTGAGGATTGTTCAGCCCTGGCGAAAGTATGCGCTCTCTAGTTTAAGCCTGCAGGCCCAAATTAGAGTCAGGGAGGACAATTTATTTTCTCACAGCAATTTGGGTAAAGAAACAGAGAAACGTCAGAGGCCTTACCTTTCTGGGGTGGTGTTCTTCAGCTGTCTCAGTATGGCTGCAAAAGGCGGTCGGTGGTCCGGGGTTTCATTCCAGCAGGCCTTCATCAGTGAGTTGATGTTTTCATCACAGAGCTCCTCCGACAGCGCCGGTCGGAGCGGCTCCCGTTGGAAAGGCGTCTGCAACTGCATGATAATCTCTGGAGAAAACATGAAGCAAGAAGCGGGAATCATCGTAGTGTTGGAATTTGGGTCTGAGGTCCTATAAGCCGACGTCCACCGACTAAATTGAAATGTCTTGAAAACTATTCTATTGATTGCTTTGGGTTTTCTTTAACATTTTCAGCCTTTGCCAGTATGTAAATTAATTTGGCGTGCGAACCTTTGGGCCCCAGGTTGATCTCATGGTACGGGCCAGACTTTGCGTTGTACATG
Source organism: Anarhichas minor (assembly GCF_050575085.1). Classification (NCBI taxonomy): domain Eukaryota; kingdom Metazoa; phylum Chordata; class Actinopteri; order Perciformes; family Anarhichadidae; genus Anarhichas; species Anarhichas minor. Next base: position 18,665,182 of record NW_027466463.1, read on the forward strand.
AGTTCCCACATGATGACGGCGAAGCTGTAGACGTCCCCTTTGGGCGTCCCGTAGACCTGGAGACCGACTTGTCTCAGGAGCTCGGGGGCCGTCCAGTACATCTCTACAACAAGTCACCCCTCGTGTTATTTCTCCTTCATGCTGTGATAAATATATTCAAAATGTCATAACTCAGCATTCGAGTGCACCCACTGACCTGAATGAATAGGGTTCTCCAGTGGGACCATCTTGTTTTTGCTCCCGTATCTAAACTCCCACAGGCCGAAGCCAGAGAGTTTAATCTGGAGCCGACTGTCCACCAGACACGTGCTGGGCTTCAGGGTCCCGTGAAATCTCAGGTTACTTTTGTGGATGAACTCCATTCCCTAAAACACAGAAGAACAGGTTTGAAACATGGATTGTCCTGTAACTGTCAAAATGTCATGTAAAAAACATATTGTTTTAAAGGATTAAAGTGTCTTTCCCAACACAACATCATGACAATAACATGCTGCTTAAATAAATTGACTCACATTCACTATATCATAAGCAAAGGAAAGCTTAAACATCGAGTCCAGGTCAACATCTGACTTCAGAACATCCTGCAGAAAATATTTTCAAGTTAAACATCTAATACACACTGGGGTGAGTGGGCGTTACCCAGAACCAAAGGTGTTTGACCCACTGGTGTTACTTTGTTACATTACTGTCAGATTATTTACTCAATATGAAATATGGTTATTTTAAACCCAATGATACATACAACGAGCTCCCGTTTCACACTAAAACTGCCACACATTTATTGTTAATTGTAGGAAAAGATTTGTGGATAATACTCCAAACTGTAAAGGATACATGTAACACAATACATGTAAGTTTAAAAAGAGCTGGAGTATTAAAAAACAAGGTGATTGTCTGTGTATGTAGTAGAGGTAGTACACTGACCTCCAGACTGCCTTTGGTGCAGTACTGGATCACCAGACAGACATTCGGTGGCTCAATGCAAACACCAAAGAACTGAACCAAGTTCTCATGTTTCATCTCTTTCATCTGTCTTAAAGAGTTTAAGATGGTTAGTCACACAAAAGGAAATTCAACGAGTGCTTCAGTTAGTCACCGACATGTCTTAAAGGCACAGTTCATCTCACTTCAGTTATTTTTATTGCAGCAAAATGTTTTTTGTCGAAGAAGCACACAGACTGACCAAAACATTCATGTGTTTGTGCATCTGACATACTGAACTGTTTACTGTATTACAGTCTAGTCCAATCCTTTTGATTTCCCCATGACCACACCGGGAAACAACTTAATTTTTATCTGTAATATTAATAGTTTATATAAAAAAAGATCAATACTTGCTGTCCGTGTATCGATATAATATTGGCATGTAAAATATTGCGATACCATGCTGACGCTGTATACTCTGTCCTAAATCATCCAACTAACTTCTTTGTTTGTTTTTATGTATTCATGTTTTGACCTTATCGCTCTTTTGTTTGTAAAACACAAAAATGTTATGTGCTTTGAAAACTGGAAATGAATAAATACAATTGGAGAGAAAAAAGTATGTTTGATGTAGAACAACGTGAAGAACTTTACCACACTGAACTCTGTGATGAGTGAAGGTTTCTGGTAATTACTGCTAACGTGTTTCTTGAGGTACTTGATGGCCACTTTATTTCCCTTTAAGGAGTCACATTACATATGTTAGAGAAAAAGCACATATGTTGGCATATGAATCTGTAATTGCTGCTTTAATGGCTCACTTTAAACGTTAAACCGGTACCTGGTAGAGACCTATGGTGGTGTAGACGCGTTCTCGGCCCGTCTTGTCCTTCAGGCCATAGCTGGCAGTGGAGAAGTTCGATTGTGAGCCGCTGCTCCGACTGGCTGTGGTGCTCAGAGACACACCCTGAAGCCCCTGAAGGGGAAACACACACAACGAGCAACCCTGAGAACACTAAACCAGGCAAGCAAACGCACTCATACATGTTTGTTCTTCGTCTGTGTTTAAGTGCTCGTACTGGGTGCTCCCTGATGATGGTGATGTCGCTGTAGCTGATCAGCCACCAGTTGGAGTCGTCGAGCCTCGTCTGCAGTCGGAACTTCTGCAAGATGAGGACCCCGATGCACAGGACAGCCAGCACGCCGATGACGGGCAAGGTCACGAGCAGAGCCAGCAGGGCGATGTCTGCGTCAAGACAGTAAATCATGACGGTGGTTAGCTCGGCCTGGGTGTACGGTTTACTTTATGAGTCTAAAAGGAAACATAAAAAACTGAGGTAATCGGTTAATTAGTGGTTTCTTTAGGGCTATTTTGCAAGTGTTACTTTTACCATTGAGGAGCCAATCACAGAGTTCATTGTTGTAGCCACATTCTGGTTTATCAGACGGAGGTCTTCCTCTCGGCCAGACCACAGAAGCAAACATAGACGTTGGTCTGAAACGAAATGTTTTGGTGTAATTTCCCAGAATGTGTTTGTTAGGATAACAAAAACAAAGATAGATTGTTTGATAGTATATTTATATATATATAAATACATATTTTACCGGACAGAGTTAGTGTGACTGTCAAAATGGAGGATGGCTTCAAACTTGGTGACGTGTCCTTCATGCTGCAGGTCATAAATGGAATAGTCCAAGTTTCTCTCCCCTGTTTTGTCAAAGTGGACTAGTCCGGAGGCACCTGCAATGATAATCATAGATGGATGGATGGAAGATTAAAATGAGAGGTTTTCTAAAGGGACTCTGGTGCTCGGAAACACGAACGCTTTTGTTCACAGGGACTGCCATAATCAACACAAAGTGAAAGTTCCTCGCAGTAGCTTTAAGTAAAAGGTGTGAATTCTTCTTCCGCCACTGTTTAAGAGTACAAAACCTGGGTATTTTGCATACTTGGCGTTGCAGGATATATTTATTAAAACAGCTACCAACCATTAAATCGAATGTTGTTTCTATTTCTTAATCTCTGCAGCAGCTGCCGTCCATCGTGAGGGTCTTTGCCTTCTTTGAGGACTTCCTTCAGTGCCATCGCATAAAGAAGCACGGCATCGTGCAGGTAAGCAGAGTATGGGCTAACCTGAAACAACAGAAATAAAACAATTGTATCTGTGATTTTACTTCTTAGCAGAATAAAAGGGAAAGCGTTGGATGCTTACCTCTCTTTCAGATGTGACGTTGCTCTTAAACGGGTGTTTTTTTAGTCTTTCAAAAACTTGCTCAAAGAAGTCATAATACTCGTAGCCTTCGTAGGTTTTCTGGCCGATGATGAAGGTCATGTCAAAAGCTCTTATGGCATCTTTGTTAATCCTGCTGTTCAGGGCATATTTCCACATATTATCCTGCTCAGGGGAGAAGATTAATACGATACACATGAGAAACACCTTAGTGAAGAGGTATGGAAGATCATAAGTTCATTTCTTAGTCCATAGAGTTTGGATTCTACGAAATGGTGCAGCAACAACTAACCTAAACGGAATATGTATGTTACTGTTGTATGTAAAGTTTTACTTACCACACTGCCACTGACCTCAAAATGCTGCACCAGGAAGAACACGTAGTCGCCGTTCATCAGACCCTGTCGCTCAGCCTCCAGCAACAGAGCCATGGAGTCCATGGAGTTTGTCAGCACCACAATCACTGGGGGGGGGCGGAGGGTCAACCGGACACATTTAGCAGCCAGATCACAGGTAAACACGTGGTTATGTGTGGTTTTAAAGAGCCAGAAACAACGTTCCCTCTCACCTCTGGCGACTGTCGCGATGAACTTTACATTTCGATAAACCAGCTGAGGATCGCTGGTGTCAAACTTCAGCGCGGCAGCCAGTTTAAAGTTGTCTCTCAGCGGATTCTCAATGGTTTTCCACAAAGCGTCAACTTTGTCCCAAGTGTTTGAATCCAATCCGCCTCCGATCATCGCTACGTGACTCCATCCGAAGAACTCCAGGGTCTTCACCAGGACCTCCGAGCTTCTTTTAAGAGGGGGCACAACTTTGATGTAGGAGTCGTAGACGTCCTTGTTGTCCATTTTGGAGGATTGTCCCACGAAGCCGAACATGGGGATGTTCCACGTGGACGCAATGAGACCGGTGACCTTGAAGGCGGAAATAATGTAAAATAAGAAAAATACCGATCGATATTCAAAGGGAACTATTTGATCACGAAATTAAATTTCAGGTTCCTTTCGTTCACCGAAATAAGACGGGCGTTATTACCTTGTTAACTCATCGTAAAACACACTTCATTTAAACTCGACAGACACAAAATAAAACTCCAAAACCAGAACTCTCTTGTCTTCCGACTGTTCCCACAATCACCAACTCTGGTTTGGTCAAAATGATCCTTCACAGAGTTAGAATGATGAAAATATGCCGCCTTACATATTTGTCCCCCGCTGTCTCTCCCACTGCTCGCTGAGCAGCAACTGAGTGGCTCTCGTTCTTTGGAGGCAGAACGTTAAAGCTCAGTACAACCGAACATTGAATGAGACATTTTTTAGACGACCAAAAATGTTAAAATGAACTGAAAACACACTGTGAAAGTGTACCCTGCTTTATGGTCTATTTGACTCTAAATGGACCATAATGTACTAAATGAACATCATGCTGTATTGAAGAAGACTTGAAACTAGAGATTGAGACCATAAACTCATGTTTACAATGTTTAATAAATCAAGTGAGAAGACTTCTATACAATCAGACTTCTTTTTGCAACGAGTCGCTGATGTCCACTAGAGAGAATGCAAGTTTAAAGCACTTCAGCATTGGCTAATTCTTTCAGACTCGGAGGTTGCTGCCGGGTTCAAGTATATCAAAATTGTACTTCAGTACAGTACTTGAGTAAATGTAGGCTACTTAGTCACACAAATCTGATGCAGGAACTATTAATTTCCACGTCACATGAATCATACCTCGGCTTCTTCAGGACATGCTGGACCAAACAGCGCGGACACATTTTCTTTCCACACCTGGTGAATGAATCCTCCCAGGGAAATTTTGGGGTTACAGTCGGTATCCAGGTACACAAAATCCAGACTGTAGTTCCCCAGGAAGGAGGGATTGGTGTTCACCTTCTCCACGGCTATCTGGATGGCCGAGCCCAGCCGTGGGGCGCTGAAGGGCAGGGACATATTCCAGGGAGCCTGGAAGCCGATGATCAGCTTGAGAGACCCATTGGTGTCGTTACCGGTGACAGCTGCAGCAAACAGTGTGAAGTGAAGCACCAATGTGAGCCTCATGACAGGAGAATACGCCGCCCTCCACATCACTCTCGTCTTATTAGTTGCTTCATGTCACAGGGTTTAAATACCCGACTTCCCTGGTGATGCTGGACGAGTTGGTTAGGGAGGAGAACATGTAAATGTGTGGAGGAGAGTGGGAGGTACAAAGAGACATTAAGTCCATCATTATTTTTTTTTTCTCTTCATTAGAGTGTGTTCTTCTGTCACATAGAAGGCCCCATGCTTGAGTGTATGATCCCAGCTCAATATCATCTTAAAGGGAAAGTTCACTCGCCAAATCAAAAACACATATTTTTAGATTATTTTGGTGTGAGTCGCCCCGTTGTGTTACATAAACCTGCTCACAACAAGGTCTGTGGATTAGCTTCAGTCATGATGTCTGGAAAGAGACATCGCTGTTCAGTTTTTCAAATGTACCTTTAAGCCAAGCCTGTTATATTGGAGAAGAGGCAGACATCTCTACGGCTGATATCTCCAAAACTCTGCATTTGAAATGTCCTTCTCTCTTCGTTCTTTTGCATTATGAACCTCAAAGATAACTCTTAGCAATCACTTACAATGTTAGTTCATATCTAGAGAAACACAATGCCCCCAACATTGGGATGCTGCCCTTGAATTCATTCGGCTTCTCTTAAGCGATCATGGAGGACTTGATGATTAGATTAGTCTTGTTAAGTGCTTACAATAAAAAGTACAATAAAAAACATTTCTAAACGGTTCATGACCACGACATACTCTTATCTGATACTGTTAAAACAGATTCAGGTGAGATTTTATCAACCATAAATCAGTAAACTCCAAAGGTACCACACCAAGTTTGCCTTTAGTTATCGCTCATAAATCCAGTGTCAAAGTTCATCATGATTTCTTTCTTTCTCTAACAGGGACACATGTCCACTGCATGTACGTGTAGAACAGATTTTATTCTGAGAATGGACTCATTTGATTTAGGACAATTCAAAAGACAGCAAAATCCAAAGTGAGAACTGAGTTGCACACCTCCTGGGAGTGTTTTCTGCAGAAACCAGATGAGGCAGGTTGAGCCTTGCTTTGGTGGCAGAGAGAAGTTCACACACCTGTGTGCAGTTTAAGGTGCTAATGATCACAGGTGGGCAGATTGTGTGTGCATTAAAGGTGTTGCTGAGTTCAGCTTCTTTCTTTATTTCCCCTCTCCCCTCCCCGGAGGAGATCCCTGCTCAGCTCTGCTAATCCCACCAGGTAACCTCTCAAAGCTTCTCCTAATGAACCTTTACCGTCAGCTCACTGTCCAACAGAAATTAATCAAGTCGCTCTCTCAAGAGGACATGTTAGACGTGTGTTTGCTAAGTGAATACAGAAAGCTTGAAGTGCAGAAAAGTAATTTATGCATCTTGACATCAAGTTAAATGTCTGTTTGGATAATTAGATTTCAACAACTCAGGCTTTTAAAGGATTAAATCCTCCTCTTGCAAATTAAAAAGTTAAATTCATGCAGCAAACAAACTAGATATATTTGTCTTTTTGAACTTCTTTATGATTTTAGCAATTACCATTATTTTGTCTCCACGTCTCTACTGTGGCTGCTGTCCAGAAAATGTTGCATGCATTGTCTCACTTTAATCAGTGTGATCAAATGCGAGGTGCAATTTCAGCTTATCTATCTTCTTCAGTGTGATGCATCAAGTAACACAGATAACTGACATGTTTCTGACCTGAAAGAGTTCACAAAAAGGTGTTTTTTATTCAAGTTAATGTTTTTAGTGTAAAAAAGTGTACAGAACTTTGCTTTCTGAAAGATGTTAAACTGGTCTGTTAGAGGCCAGTCTTCTGCTCTTCTATCATAATGTAACTTTTCAGGAAAAGTAGAGACTGATTGTTTTATTCATGAAGGTTTCTAATGTTCAGTTTGAGAGAGGTGATGTTTAAACCGTGTGGTCATTTTGGAGGCTGCAGTTTGTGGCAGTGTTTTAGTCAAGACCGCCTAAACCCAGACTAAGTAATGACCATGCGGGTCCCACACTGCATGACACACTTAAAATGTGGAACATGCAAACCATAGTCGCTCCTCAAACTTATCTGAAAAATCCACATCCACGCTCATTCACCTTTTCTATTAGTTTGTCCAACACATTTATATGAATGAGGCTAAATGCATTTCTGTAGCTTTTGAGGAATATAGATACAACTTGAATTGAAACACAGTATGACACTCCACGGGTTGGTTATTTAACTTACTGTACAAGTTTCTTATTTTAAAATGAATTTGTCAGGTTTGTTGAAATGTGAGAACTTTGAACACGATGAAATGCAGATAAGAGTGTTGACCTTTCATCTACTGCAGCATCTTGGCCTCTAAACAATGTCTGATAGAAGTGTTTCTCTATCTGGACTGAAATTGTATTGGTTGGTAGAGGTGACGGTTTTTGAAATAACCAGCATAATAAATTGCAAAATACACAATATTAATATCACGGCGTTGAACAACGGAAGAGTTTAGAAGTCTGTGCTCATGTTTCTTTATCAGTAGCAGTGAGGAGCAAAGGTTCCTTTTGACTCGGAGTTGTTTTTATGAGTTCTCACTCTCCGTGAATCTCCTGTCAGACGAGAGGAAGTAGATCTGCTGTGCACAAACGCCTGTCCGCCTGTCAACTAGGAGCAGACTGGAACACCTCAAGAGGACCGACAGCAGGTAGGAGAGCTGTGGCATCGGCCATTTAAATCACAGATAATGGATTTATCAAATGAGCCTACGGTGGCTCAGAAATCTATGATTTAAATTGTTTGTTGTTGTGAGTTTTTCCATGTGCATGTCTTTATAAATTTGGATTCCAAATTGGCTTCCACATAGTCTTCCTCAATAATGGTAAAAACAACAATTTATAATTAAATAATTTATTTATTATTATAGATGCAACAAGAGATGAAATAAGCCAAATCTAATGTTTCTCTACAATGGAAGCAAAATATATGCAAAAAATAAACAAAGATTCTAAAACTACAATGTGAGGGTCATCCATTTTTCACACTGGAGATAAACTTATTGTGTTACCTTTAAATGCTGTTACTCAAATGCCATAAAATGTGCTTGTTCCTAATTAGACTTCTGATATGTTCTCATGAAATAATTAGCCCTGACCGCCGTGTCGTTCACGTTCATGACACATGAGACAATCGGTCTCAAAGGTCAAGACAACTGAATGTCACCCTTAAGAAGATTTTTAAAAAGCTGCATTTGTGACGTTTTTAATCTCATGCGGCATCAGTTTAACTGTGTAGATACGAGGGATGCTGATACAGGTGTTTTATTTGATACGCTGCATGCCTCACTGAGTCATCAGTCTTTTTATGAGGAAGTTAACATCAGACTTGACGTACACGGCTTTACTAACTTTACTAAATCGGTATGGGACACGTATCTGTATCAGTGCATCTCTAGTAAATACTCAAATATTGTGCTACTATCACAGTACATGACTGTAATGCTGAGTGTTCATGGGTTGGACTCTATCCGGAGTGATCATGAATAACTGTTGCACAAGTCATATTGACTTTGACCTCGAGTTGAGACACTTTGCGTTCCAATACCCATACTACTATACTATTAAGGTCGCCAAGAAAAGATTTACTATGTCCGAATACATAGTATGTCAAATACCGGGTGTTCTAATGCATCCAGTTGACTTTTGCAGTTTGCAAGCCAGCATGCTTCACTGGCTTTTTTGAACCACAATCCTTTTAGAGCAACAAAGTTCAAGGTGCCATGTTAAGATGACATACTGTCTCCCAATCTGCATGCAACAGTATGCACGTTGTACGACCTGCTCATGTACTAAAAGTAAAAAGATAAGTATGTGATTTGGAATGCAGCTTAAATCAAGAGCAGCGTCAAAGCTCAGAATTGCATCAAAGGACCTTATATCTAAAATATGGTCACGTTTTGGACTGAACTTGGTTTAAATGTCAAAGTGCAAAATGGCTAAATATTTTAACACGGCGGTTGTCTGCAGACCTTGCAGCATGGACGCCCTCCTCGAGCTGCTGTTTTCTCCTCTTCCTCTCCCGGCCATCTTCACCCTGTTTGCTGTGGCAGCTGCCACCTTGTTGTACCTGAACACGCGGACCAATCCCCTCCGCATCGCCGTCGACCTCAACAGTCAAACTCTGGGCATCAAGGTGAAGAGTGCCGACCTGTCCGGTTACATATTCATCAGTCGCCGTATACCACAGAGGTACTGAACAATAGTTCTCATGTTGATTCTGCTTGATGTCCGCAGGATGGAGCGAGGAAGACTGCGTTGCTCGAGGACAACAACAACCTGATGTCGTATTACTACGATGACGCCACGACCATCTATGAGGTCTTCCAGAGGGGTCTGAGAGTTTCAGGTGATGACTTTCTCTTATCGATGACTCCACCAAAAATTATGATTTTAATGGTGCGTTTTAGTCATTTATTGAGGGCACGAATAAGAAATTAAAGGTGCAGTATGCAATTCTAGTCCTATCACCAATTTGATCCAGAATCGCTGACTCCACTCTAAGTGTTAAACTACTTAAGTCCTCTTCTTTTATTTGAAGTACAAATTGGATAACCGGTGTCTTCAAATAAGAGTAGTTCAACTTGTTTGTTTATTCACTTTCTTGCTGGGAGTTGGATGAGAAGATCAGCTAACTGTCTCCTGGCTGTAGCTTCATATCCAATGCACAGACATGAGATTGGTATATAAATAGCAATGGAGTTTCACCATTTGATTTAAAAAAAAAAAAAAAATAAATAAATCATGTCGTTTAATGTTGTCACTTGCAGGAAACGGACCATGCTTGGGCTACAGAAAACCAGGAATGCCGTACCAGTGGCTGAAGTACCAGCAGGTGAAACGTCAAGATTAACGGGGGAAAAGAAACGCTGTAAAGATGAACTTCTGTGAACTCCAGCTGACCTTTTTTAAATTCACTTCCTGTAGGTTTCTGACAGAGCGGAGCACCTGGGTTCAGGGCTTCTTCACAAGGGTTTGAAGCCGAACTCGGACACTTTTATCGGCATCTTTGCGCAGAATAGACCTGAGGTGAGTGTGGCTGAAGGGATAACAGGGTGTCTTAAGTTTGAACAACAAACCGTAAACTCTCTTTCTCTCCTCCTGGCAGTGGATTATTGGTGAACTGGCCTGCTACACCTACTCCATGGTAGCCGTCCCCCTTTACGACACCCTGGGACCTGAAGCTCTCGTGTTCATTATCGACCAAGGTAATTGGAGCTTTTTCCTGCACTCTTAATGCTGCTAATTACTGAGTCCAGAAACCCGTCGACCCCACCCACAGGGATCTGTGCCGAGTTTCCTCTTAATCTCTTCTCACTGATGTACCACAACGGCTCCTTCAGTCTGCGTTGCTTCTTTTTGCTTATGTGATCACCTCTGGACAATGTATCACGAGACAAAGAGCATTTTGTACTCTGTCTTACTAAAACTACATCATTAGAATCAACAAATTCAACGTGATCGAGTGCTTGCCTCATAACAGCACTTGTGTGGACTTTTGCTATTATTATTATTATTATACTGTCAATGCAGTTTTTAAAGTTTTTTCTCTTCTTTCAGCGGAGATCTCCACGGTGCTTTGTGACAATCAAAGAAAAGCAGAAACACTGCTGCAGACCCGGGAGACGGGCCAGACGCCGGTCCTCAAAACCATCGTCGTCATGGACCCTTTCGACTCTGAGCTGGTGGAGCGGGGTACCAAGTGTGGGGTGGACGTTGTATTGATGCGGGACATGGAGGTAACGCATTCTTCACACAAATAAACATTTGACATGGTCAGAAGAAGCACAGACATGATTGAAAGCGTGTTTTTTTTTTTTTGTTCTCCAGGCTCTGGGGCAGAGTAACCTGGAACAGCCAATTGTAAGTTTCCTTCTGATATATTCATGTAATCCATTTCTATGAGATTAAATAAGTGGCTCTGATGTGCTGATTTCATGTTCTCAACAGCCACCAAAGCCAGAGGACCTCAGTATTGTTTGCTTCACCAGCGGCACAACAGGTGATCATTTTCTGTTCCAGCAGCAGGGTTTGATCTAATGAATCATAAAGAAAAGGGAGAACGATCGTGTCCCTCCATGATGTTTGAATCTTACATGCGACGACACAGAATGAGCAAGAACAGCTACGGTTCATTTTGAGCCACGCTAAGCTGATGCCTGATTGATCCGGGAAAATGTTGAAACGAAATCTACGCCATTGTTACAAATGACTACTTCACTACTTGTGTTTCCAATCGTGTTGCCTAAAATAAAATGCGTCTCAAAGGGTCAAATATTTCACTTCTTTGTCAGGAAATCCCAAGGGAGCGATGTTGACCCACGAGAACGTCGTGTCAAACGCTGCAGGCGTCATCAGAACCTTTGAGGTGAGTTTAATAACCATTAGATGTCATTTTAAGTGAAATATTTTTGAAAGCCTATGTTGCTAACGGAGCCTCTCCGTCCCTCAGGTGTCCGTTACTCCATCCACCCAGGATGTCAGCATTTCATTCCTGCCTTTAGCACACATGTTCGAGAGAGTCGTACAGGTGAGACTCGGATGATTTAAGCCCGTTTACAGTGTCTATAGATGAGGCTTGAGACGCGATGACCTCCTGTCTGTTTCTTGTAGACGGTGATGTACGGTGTTGGAGCTAAAGTGGGATTCTTCCAGGGAGACATCCGACTGCTGCCAGACGACATGAAAACCCTGCAGCCCACCGTTTTCCCCGTCGTGCCTCGACTTCTCAACCGCGTCTACGACAAAGTCAGTGGTGGAATGAAACCAACATTTACTCGAGTGTTTTCTTCTCATGCCACCTTATACTTCTACTCCACTACAATTCAGAGGATAATATTTTACTTAATTTACTCACTTCACTACATCTCATTGCTGGTGATTTGTGTTGGACACAACAGCCCTCTCTTTCCTCTCATTCTGCTTTTAAACATTTCTAGTTTCTCCTTTTTAAATGCTGAAATCAAACTTCCGTCACCAGGTTCAGAGTGGAGCCAAGTCTTCTTTCAAGAAGTGGCTGCTGAACTTTGCCGTGGCCAGGAAGTTTGCTGAGGTGAAGGAGGGCATCATCAGGAAAGACAGCATATGGGACAAACTCATCTTCCACAAAGTGCAGGTACAGCACCGCCTCTCTTCATACAAACCGATTATGTGGCGTAGAAACAAAAAGCCACCGAGTAACGGTTGCTTAAATGATAACGTTGACTGCAGGAGTCTCTGGGAGGACGAGTGAGGGTGATGGTGACGGGAGCAGCTCCCATATCTCCCTCCGTGCTCAACTTCCTCCGGGCTACTCTGGGCTGCCAGGTAATAAAACTATCCAGGTAATTAGGTAAAGATTTAACATAAAGATGTTATTAGAGGATCAATTTTACTAGACTTCCAGTCACGTCTGGGACTGATTTTATGTATTTGATCACATAATTTACTTCATTATATTTATAATCTTTATTAAAACAAATACTTGATTGACCATCTATTATACGCTGTACCTTAACTTTGCTGTTATTGATCCCACCACTCTCACTTTTGCTCTGTAGTTTGGTCTTTAAATGCTCTAATAGTTTCTATTTTTACTTCTCTTATTCTAGTTTATTTATTTTTTTTTTTTCTACTTGTCTATTTATTTATGTCCTTGTGCTGCTGCAACATTTCCTCTCTGGGGATCAATAGAGATTTATTTTATCTGACATTATATTTCAGGAAATCTGTTTGTCAGTTTAAGACTTTTTTTTTTTTTTTCTCCTTGAAACATGGACGTCTCTTTAAAATTACCTCCATAAAATGACAAAATTCAGTTCATTCAATGCCATATTTTCTGGGGTGTAAGTTTGGCTTTATTGTAAATGATTTAACAGTTGAGCGCGCTCACTCTGCTGTGACTCTTAGATCTTTGAGGCGTACGGTCAGACGGAGTGCACAGCCGGCTGCACCTTCACAATGCCAGGAGACGTCGACTCAGGTACGCAGCTCAACCTCACCTGTCCCACATTTACTACTTTAATATGGAGTAGAAGTATTTCTACTTTTTACTCCACAACATAATAGTTGCTTTACAAATTAAGATCTTGCATACGAAATATATTAATTACTTTTCAACAACCCAACAGTAAAATTTTAAATGCAGAACTTTTACTTGTAATGGAGGATTTGTAGAGTGGTATTTTAGTAAATTAAAATTCTTCCTCTTTCACTGCATATAAATCACATTAGCTTCATATTAGTTTTAATGTCAGTTTTTGACAAACTATGCATCGGATTAAATTAATTTTGGTGCGTGAATAAGCAAGAAATCATTGATGTGATCTTTCACCATCAGGACACGTTGGGGTGCCGCTGCCTTGTAATGTTGTGAAGTTGGTGGATGTTGAAGACATGAACTACTTTGCTTCAAACGGAGAAGGAGAGGTAAGATGATGGAAAAGAGTTTATAACAGGGATTTTTTGCTTTAAGTTAACATTAAAACTACCGTTCCCATAATTAGTAAACAGGAAGTATACCGTTAACATGGATTCAGTTTATGCTGTGGGCTTTAACTTGAGCCATGTTTTTATTTTTTAACCTATATTGTTTACATTTTGGCAAAATGGCATCATTCAAGTGTGCCGAATCACCTATTAGCAGTGTGTCTGCAATGTAGCCGTTTATGTTCAGACAAATATCTTCGAATTACTCTGAAACTGAAAAACGTGATGATTCTCAGGCAAGTTCTGAAGTTTTTTATTTTTTTTTTTATTTTAACATTGTGTATTGCTGCATTTAGTGAACAGCGAAGCCACTTATCGCACATTAAACCTGTTCTGGAATAAACCTAAAGGATTTAATCTAAACTCACATATTTACTGTTTAGTTTATTGTTAATGAAGGATCAGAGACTCGTAGATTTACTTGCCCACTTATAAAAGCTTCAGGAATATGTAATGTTAAGAAGATTTTTAAATAAAACATATTTATTAGTTATATTGTTCTTTTGCAGGTCTGTATCCAGGGCAGAAATGTGTTCAAGGGGTATTTGAAAGACCCAAAGAAAACTGCAGAGACCTTGGATGAAAATGGTTGGCTCCACACTGGGGACATCGGAAAATGGCTTCCGGTACGAACAACCCTGATAATGAATAAGTAGAACCACAAGCCATCAAGAACCAGATGTATAGTGTTTGTGGGTTTTGCAGATTGTATATTAGTGTCTTTAAGAAAGGGTATTATGGTGGCATTAAAGAGTTCCATAACTTATAAACCTTTTGAGAAACTGATTCCTCATATCCGACTGTTGTGAATAGAGTGGAGTCTTGAAGATTATCGACCGGAAGAAGAACATCTTCAAGCTGGCTCAGGGGGAGTACATCGCCCCGGAGAAGATCGAGAATGTATATATACGCAGTGGACCTGTGGCCCAAGTATTCGTACACGGAGACAGTCTGCAGGTAAAACCAGCATCTCTGCATATACAGTCAGCACTCACTCACTCACTCACTCACCCTCCCTCTGATAACCAAACTTCTTACCTCTGTTTGCAGTCCTGCCTGATCGCCATCGTGGTCCCAGACACAGAAGTCCTGCCGGGTTTAGCAAAAAGTCTTGGGTG